>NW_021703777.1:47420727-47514194 GCF_005190385.1 Monodon monoceros
TATATATATATATATATATATATATATATATATATATATATATATATGCTAAGCTCATTCTCACCTCCATATCTTCATGTTATTGTTCAATCCTCATTAATTCTTCGGGGTCCTTTTTACAGATACGTGTAGAAGAGAACTTACTTCTCCAAACGTCCTCCACAAGACAATCATATGTCTTTTATAGACCCCAAATATGCATAAGTAAAGTCATGATAACAATGAACCAACTTTATTTCCTTTATGTGTTGACAAAGGCTCCCTTCTTGACCAAACTTTAGACTTCTCCTACTCCTTTTCTCAACTAGGCATCATCTTAGCCTGTTGAGCCCAGTTTTAGCAAAGAAATCTGCTTAGTTTATGGAGAATCCCCCTGCCCTGCTCCTTGCACCCTTGTCCCTGCCATATCTGATCAAGTTCCCTATCTCCCACCCTTGATATCTGGCCTAACTCTAACAAGAATCCTGGTAAGCTAGTTTACAAGAATCCCTCTAGTCTTGCTGTCTAATCAAGTTCCTCTCAATAATTTTCCATCTACTGATCCCCTCACTCTCTTCATTGCCTATAAATCCATTGCTGTCTCAGCTATATTTAGAGTTTTCAATCTCTTCTATTGTGATAGTCTTGACCCCATTGCAATAGTCCTGAATAAAGCTGTCCTCATATTTTTAACAAATGTTAGATAATTTTTCCTTTATAGTGTTTTAATTGGTCTCTGGAAAGGCTCACTCCTGAATTTTAGCCTCACCAAAGGGGAAAAATATTTCCAAAAAATAACTCCTCCTGCATTTGGGGGTGGGGGAGGAGGAAGCTCAAAATTACAGACTTCACCTTTTCCATGTAAATGTATTTTGGGTCATTATGTTTGTTTTGCGAATGTGGGGCACTTAAATATTAAAAAGAGGGTCTTTCTGAAATGTTTGCTTGGGAGCTTTAAATTTAAACTTTTATCAGGGTTATTAGACAAAGATTGATCTGGAATGGGCTATAGAACCTTTTCTTTCATGTTTGAGGAACTTGTACATTTCCCCAGCATGCTCTGAAGAAACAGATAACAAATATATGAACAAAGAAACTTACAGATAGCTTAAAGAAAAAGAAGACAGGTATTCCTTTCCAAACTGGTTTTATTATACAGTTGAAATATTAATTATAAACATCTAGTCTATTTTCACACAAATGATCAAGAGTATACACTAATAACGACATGCACTGGGTAAGAATCATTACTGGTACATAAACAGGCTGGGATTTGGGCCTGAAATTATATGCCCAGTGTAGTCTCAAAATAGCCTTCAACGGACAGTCACATGTTTTTTCTAATTTAAATTGTGTTAGAAACATGGCATCTACTTTGAGAACCAAATGCTATAAGAGAAGAAGGAAGAACTGTGAGTAACAAAGCAATAGATTTTTAGTCATATCATAAGGCTTAGCTTGGGCACATTATGTCATATTTTTCTATTAGATTTCTAGATTTGTGAACAAACATAACTTCTATTCTTTAATGAAGTCCTCATTCATACTATATTGTGTTTTCCTGATATTTGTGGGAAAATACAACCTTAGTTTTGTTTTGTATATTTGTTTGGTTTTGGAGTTTCCATTATTCTTCAAGGAAGGTATTATCCAAATATTTTTCTAGAAGAACAAAGAAATTACATGTAAACCTGACACATTCTTATTGCATTTTTACTTGGCAAGTAGTCATTCACCGTTTGAAATAATCAATACCTTTCCAAGTAGCACTGCATTTTTTGCCTTCCTTGCATGTTTTTCTTTCTTCGAACGGAGCATCATTTCTCATTAGTATGCCTCGTAGGATGCATTTGGGAAGTATATGAGATCAAAATTTTATTTTTAATATTTTATCTTTCCTTTAGCAAATAAACTCTTTTTCATCATATGATATAGTACATAAAATATATAAAAATTGGCCATAATTATGGCAAAACCTAAACTACATTTTACAAGGGAGCTTATTTGTCTGACAAAATGTTTGTTGAAAACACACTATTTGTGTCAAAAATATATGCATTTATTATGAGCCCTTTATTAGTTTTAACGTTATGAACAAATATTAATCACAAAATAAACAATTGTTACCAAAGTTTTCATTGCAGTTGTTTTGTTTTCTTTTCCTAAAACTCAATATCCACTCAAAATATTCAGTAATTATTAGCAGGAAATGCGTAAGATTGTGTGAATCATCTGATCCACAATGATTCCATCTGTGAAAAAAATAAATACAATGTAGAAATAGCTTTGTAGTAAAATATAAAGGTTTTTGCCTTTTGTCAAATAGATACGTAGCATGACTTCAGTTTGCTTTATTCTTTCATGTGATCTAGTAAATGATTTTTTTAGCTGCCAGAAGGGTGTTCTTGAGAAGCATTGCCACTGTCATGGGTCCCACGCCTCCTGGAACTGGAGTGATAAAGCTAGCCTTCTTCTTAACAGCTGATGGAGGAAACAGAAAGGATTCTTTATTTTTTATTTTTTTCTGAGAATTTCATATTTTTAAACATACTGAACTGTTAAACCTGAAGCATTTAAAAAATTTAAGAGTTTATCTGAGCAAAAATGGAGTCTAATCGGGCAGTGCCAAACCTGAAGTATAGCTAGGAAGGCTTCCACCGACAGGAGAGACTTACAGAGAAAAGGTGGAAGCAAAGCAAGGACATCATTGATTGGTTATAGCTTTAAGCCTAGTTGGCTGTTTGTGATTGGTTGTCCTTGGATTTTGATTTTGTAACCTTGAGGCAAAATCTACAAGCCAGATTTTGGTTTGCTTACATAGGCAGCCAGGGCATTAGAGCCATCTCAGTCGAATGGCTCCCTTGTTTAATTAACAGAATACAGTGGATTTTTCTGCATTACACATATAACCCTAACATCCTCAAATCATTTTTAGAATGAAGTAGACTATAACACACACACACACACACACACACACACACACACACTTCTGTGTATGATATCTAATGTGTATAGAAAGAACACAAAGAGGCCAACACTGTAGGATGAATCTCTATGCAGCTCAGTTAGTTTTACATAATGAAAATCTATACCCCATGATTTATCCAACTACATGTAATTCCAGTTAACTACTTCTAAAATACATGATATTGGTCACAAAGGGGATACAGGATATAGATAGTTCAACACATATCATCCGTTTAATTAGAATAGTCCTGTTATAAAAACAGTATCACGTATATGTGGATAATACATTCCACTGCAAGTCTAATAAAAATCATTAAACATATTAAAATTAACTGAGCAAGTACACATAGTCCTGTTCTAAGGTATGAATGAAGACTTCTTATTCAGTGAATATACTCAAAGAAAATGGCAGAGAATTTTTATCAAGTTTTATTTAAGAATGTTCTCACACCCACAATATTACAGGTGAATGGTTTCATGAATTGACCTCCTGGTTTAGTGTTTCACCGTGTGAATAAGAATAATGAACTTTTCCCAGATAACTCTTTTAGTACAAAGTTAGCATAGACAATACTTCTTTAACGCATACTCTGACCTTATCAATCACATGCTATTTAGATGTATTGCCTTTACAAGTTTGCTCATATATGCTTCTACATAAATGAAATCAGTAGACGTTCCCTAAATCTTAATTAAGCATTACTTTTGTACAATTTATATTGCCTTCTTGAAATATGGTTTGTAAAATTTACATTTACCTTATTTTAAGTGTATTGGTATAATGCAGTATTTTTTAATAATAGGAAAAGCAAAGGAATAATATTCTTTTACTTGAAGAAAACTCCAGATAAGCTTGAAGGCATCACACACACACAAAATCCAGCTAGTGTATATCATGAATCTTCTCATGGCATATAACAAAGAAAAGATAAGAATGCTGTGATCTAGAAGGTAATATGTTAGTTTTCCAAAATGTGCCTCTATACATGAAGCATGTCCTTTTCCCACCATACTTCTATCCAATGTACTCTATCCTGTAGAAACACTAGGCTAGGTCAACAGCTATTTCATAAATAGCTACAAATTATCATTCCTTTCTTCCTTTGCTCTCGTTATTCCTTCTATCTGGAATACGCTGCTACCTTATCCAAATAAGAAATTCCTTATAGAATTCTTTAAAAGCCAATAAAATGTTACCTGTCCATTTTTCTCAAAAATTCACCCCTCCAGCATTGAATTAAAAGTGCCACCATCTATGTTTCCAGTCATTTTATACCAAACTCTGTTATGGAATTTACCACACTGTGCTGTTCCTTTAATTAGACACCGGCACCAAGAAGGCAGAAACTAAGTCTCGTGGTGATTATTGTTGTCATTTTTAATCTGAGAACGTCTCCATACACAGGTGAGGCATTCAGTAAATTACGATAATGTGAACTAAATAGCCCTTGAAATTTAAAGTCTAAAATCAATTTGCAGGAATGTGTCAGTGCTTTTGACTAGATACAAACAACATCAAAACAATTTAGTTCAAGTTAATTTACTGAAATTCTCAAACTACATATTTTGCATGATGGTGACAAACTGCATTTTTCATTTTCCAATAAGCTGACTTGATGGCATGAACAATGCCTTCCAGAACCTTTTCTATAGGATTAGAGAAGTAATGCCTTTAAAAATTTCAGCAGATCTCTAGAAGAAATATACTATACTACTATTATTTACACTGACAGTATGTAAAATCATATATTTGTAGAGCACTTTGAAATATTAATAGATAAAAATAGAATACTACTGAATAATACGGCAAATTAAGAATCAAGTACAAACTAAATCTTCAATGAAAAATAAAATGGTTTATTTCACAATCAAAAGTTAGATAAAACTGGGAATCCACTCTGGGTATACAATAATTTTTTATATAATTTGGTTTTCAGCTTTGAAGAATGAAGTGGCTTGGAATTATGTATATATGGAAAAATAGTAATAACCATAGCCACTTGACTACTTGCCAAGAACTTTATACACATCATTTTAATAATTAATATTTAATTATTTCATTTTAATAGCTGAAGAAAGTGTGGCTCACTGAAGTTAAAGTGACTTACCATTTTCTAATATGGTAGAGACATTATTCACAGCTAGGTTTGAATCATGGTATGATTCCATAATTCTATCTCATCCCAATGCAACTGTATTACCATGACCTGAACAAGTTGAAAAGCCCCAAGAAGGGCTCATGTGCCCCAAATTAACTCATTTTTCCCAAAGGGTTAAGAGGATATTTTGAAAAAAGAAACAAAGGGGGGGGGAAGTTCTAATATAGTAATTTTCCTACAATTTTACTGTGAGTACTCATGGTTCATCATCTTTGAATTATATCCAGCACTTCAAATTTCAGCTGGCTGAGCAGTCTGAGTTGCTTTCTTTTTTGGGTGAGATTCAGATCAGATAAACCACTGATCTGGTATTATACCCTCCTCTTTCAAATTATGTTTTTCACAACATGCTTACTGTTGCATTCTTTTGCTCAAAAAGTGAGGTTTGAGGTGGAGGAATAGGGAATGAGAATAAGCTGTTGCATGAAATAATACCTACCCGAAATTTGTAGCTCGGTGTCTGTAGTTTTGCATACTTTACTGTGGAAGCTAACACACATCTATCCTGTCCTGTCTATCACTTCACAGAATTAGACTATGTGATAGTCTTTACCTGACCTGGGCGAGGACTTCTCTGGACATTCATAAGCATTTAGTTGCATCAACAGAGCCCTGTAAATTACTCACTAGGCAGAAGTTTATGACGTCACTGTGAACACACCTGGTTATATAAATACTTGTTTCAAATAGTTTTATCTTTGAAATAAACTGGGCAGATGTGAAGAAGAAGTTTGTACACAGTCATGAGAGGCAGACTGTGATGAATCTGATTTAAAAAATATAAGATCTCTATTACTTTGAATTTGATTTTCATTAGGTTCTACATCTGAGAAAGAAATGTTAAATTTTTCTGCTGCTGGCTAGTGTTAATGTATTCTTTGTCTGTTTACATAAGGACCAAGATATGGAAGTGACTTCTCAAGAGAGATGAGAAATTATCATTGGCCAATACCAATGGGTACAGATGCCAATGCTTAAAAGAAATTCTCTAGTCTAAGGATTTTGCATAACTATTTCAAGGCTGTCCTAAGTGACATGTGTATGAAGTACCAGAAGCGGCTTATGAGCTAAACTCGGTCATGTGAGAGTTAAATTCAATACATGTTTGATGCTCTGAAGAGCATCTTCCCCAATCATGTCTGAGAGATAGTTAACAAGCATTACATCACCAGAATAACTTCTCATTGGCTGGTCTTTCCCGAGGGCAGACAAGGGTTTGCACCTGTTTGTTGAAGATGATGCTATTAAAGATTAAACCTATTACGTGTGAGGAAAAGGTGTACTACATGCTCCACTGAAGACAATTACAGAAGAATTTTTAGGCAATAGTTTCATTCAGAAATTTATTTACTGTGAGGGAGTATGTGTGGGTTTTAAGGAAAATACTAACAATTCTGTATATATGAGAATCAGGTATTAGATCTTGATTGATATCAATGCTTTCAAGAGAGGCTCATGAACAGGTATCTCAAAACCAGAGTTAGATTAAATTTCATAAAGTCAACATGATTTTAGAGTTACTGAAACTGACAATGGAGGCAAGTAAAATAATCACCAAATCCTATTGTTACCTGTGTGGAACTTACTCTAGGGAATGAGATTTAGATGGAAATGACTTGATAATGTTTAAAGCAGTTACCTGATAATAAGAGTATTTTGAGGAAAGGTGACAATTATGATAATTTATCTGAATGACCTCTCTGTAAACTCTTGACCCTGCAAAGTATATTCTATAGATTTACTTAGAAATAACGCTCTACCAGCCAGATTTAGACATTAGAGAGTGTATGTTCAATTGTATAGAAAGGAAAGAAATTACCATTTAAAATCAGTCATTTTGGACACAAGATTTGCCTTTGTACATACTATTTTCTTTGACGTATACTCCCTGCACTTCTCCATCTGATGAATACTTACTCTTCCTTTTCAGATCTGGCTAAATGTCACTTTCTTAGTGGTACTTGTTAGCTCCCCAGGCTGCGTAAACTGTTCATTCATTGATCCATGAAACTTAGTAGCGTGATTTTCACTTTGTAGTCATAGAGTATGTTGGAATCTCCTGAGAACTGTAGTCAAATTAGATATGACCCCTCCCACCACATGATTCCAGTACACACCACTGAGAATCACTGCTGAAATGAGAGATGTTTCTAACTGGTGGGGGTAGGGGGGAGTATTATACATATAAACAGTGTAGAGTAGATTGAAAACAAGGTTAAAATTCACTGCTTCAGTGAAGGCTACTTCACATGGTGGCCTCAGTTTTCCCAGTCAGGCCCCAGGCAAACCCCAGTGTGCAGTACTTGAATGCCCCATCGGTCAAAGCAAGTCACGTGGTCAAGCTCAAATTTAAAGGCCTGGGATAGGAAGAATGGCAAAGTCACATTGCCAAGAGGATGTGCTTATGAGAATAGAAGATAGTATAGTCATTTTTTATAATCTACTATAATCACTCTCTTGGATTTCAGTCTCTACCTTATTAGCCATATAACCTGCTGCCAGATTTATTCTTTAAAACACAGATTACATCATTTCAGCTTATAAACATTTGATGAGTCTTGACTGTCATGGCAATTAGGATCTTTTATGATATGGCCCTACATCCATGTTTGCATTATTGCCTAACCCTGGCATATTTTCCTAACCTCATTATTCACTGTTCCCACACATGCTAAAAACTGCCCGGGATAAATTTACAGCAAAAGTTTCATGAGAAAGACAGCCATAGTCACTGTCCCTTGGAACTTACAGTCTAGTTGGGGGCTATATATTACAAATATAATTACCTAAGTAGTAACTGAGCTAAGGCTATGAAATATCCTACAAACAAAATGTTTCCTACAGTTGTGAACGTGTTGGGAGGACCTAACTGAGCCTGAGCACATGTGGTGTTATCTCTGCCAAGTCCAGAAATCAGAGGATGAACCAAACTTTTCCGCGTGAAATGGAGAGGTGAGGAGTAGACAGTGTTCTTGGCCGGGGAACAATGTTTGCGAGGAGGTGGAAATAACCTTTCCCCCAGGCAGAAAATGGCGTGAACTCCTGGAAACACTGCAAGAAGGCCAGCAGGGCTGACATGTAGAAGTGAAGAGTGCAGAAGATGACGTGGAAGAGTCTAGCTCATGTAGAGCCCAGCAGACAATGCTAAAAATTTGGGGCATTTAACCTAAGAGCAATGGTTAAAGTATTTTTAGTTTTATTTATTGAAGTATAGTTGATTTACAATGTTGTATTAACTACTGCTATACAGCAATACAAAAGTGATTCAGTTATACATATATACATACTTTTAAAAAATATATTCTTGGGGCTTCCCTGGTGGCGCAGTGGTTGGGAGTCTGCCTGCCAATGCAGGGGACACGGGTTCGCGCCCTGGTCTGGGAAGACCCCACATGCCGCGGAGTGACTGGGCCCGTGAGCCACAACTACTGAGCCTGCGCGTCTGGAGCCTGTGCTCCGCAACAAGAGAGGCCGCGGTAGTGAGAGGCCCGCGCACCGCGATGAAGAGTGGCCCCCGCTTGCCACAACTAGAGAAAGCCCTCGCACAGAAACGAAGACCTGACACAGCCATAAATAAATAAATAAAATTCTTTTCTATTATGGTTTATCATAGGATATTGAATATAGTTCTCTGTGCTTTACAGTAGGACCTTGTTTATAAAGTATTTTTAAAACTTGGAAAAAAAATATTCTGAGGCAGGATAAGTCAAATGGGGAAACTACCTATTCTGTGTACATTTTTCTAATGAGATCAGTTTATCACCTGGGACAGAGAAGGGAGAACACAAAAGTATCAATAGCAACATAAAGTGAGACGTGCTAAGATGGGAATAAATTCTGGTTCTTGTGGGAGCACCCCAAATCAAATGGGTGTCAGAGAAATATCTGTAAAGTGACAGAAAATCTTCAAGATTTTATGGATGTGTGAGGGGGTAAGAAAAAAGGAGAGAATGCAATGCAAACATCGGGAATAATAAAAGCAAAGGAACTTTGGACTTGACAATAAAGCTGATGCAATGGAGGAGCTCAAAGAAGTTCATTATGACCGAAGCACATGGTGGAAACAGAGAGTAGAAAGAGATGAGGATAGGAAGGTGGTCAGGGGCCGCATGACCCCGAAGTGAGGGGTCAGGAAACTTAGATTGGGTGATGGCAGCTGTAGTTACTGTGTTCAGGGTGAATGAGCTTTTAAAAAAATATCTTTTGCGAATGAACCTAGGCCTTTATATATTTAAGAATAACCAGTTTTGCAAGATAAGAAATTGGAGAGAAAAATGTATGCTACTAAATAATTTTCAGAAGAAAATTTAAAGGAGAAATTTATGTTATATTTTCATAAACTTTCAGGTTCTTGAATGCTATTAAATTATCATTCAAGAAATCCTTTTTCAGCCTGGAATATATATCTAATCTGCTGTGCTCCCTTTTCTCCACTATAGAGACATCTACTTTTTATCATGTTATTGGCTTCAGATTCCTAAAGGGAAGAATTAACACAGGTTTCGCTTGACATAATTTCCAACATTTCTTACTTGAAGTCAACCATCTTTCAATGTCATGATAAGAAGAATAGGTATGGAGCAGAAGATATTCAAGTTTAAAATTTGAGGTGATGAGAGGGACGATGAAAGAAACTATGTGTTCAGTGTATGTGTGTGCCTCAAAAAAAATCCAGGGGTCACACAAGGTGTGGAGATATTACTAATGAAGGATACTTATAACAACATAAGACATTAAAATGCCTTTTAACAATTAAGGTAGGAATAAAGGAAGAAGTATGTGATCATTAACCTTTTGGCACCATCAGCCCATGCTTCACTACAGGGTGTCTCTGGCTTGTGTGTTCTGTGTCATTATTTCCTCTGGAAAATTTACGTTCCCAGGTTCCCAGGGCCTGAGCTTAATAACGCTCATCTAAAATACTTTGTTAGGAAGACTCACTAATTCTTAGGTAGATAGTGAATTTCTGCTATAGTACATGCTATACTACTCCAAAGTTCCCAAATAATGGAATCTCCATATGTACCTAAACAGAATTTAATTTTGCTAATACAGTTTGGAAATTGTATATTCTGGCAAAGTCAAAGAATATATCTGTGCTTTATAAATCTGTTTTTGGGTGGAAGAGGAGGAATTGATATCTCAAGTTCCTGTAGTATTGTTTCATTTCCCTTTATATTTTGTCCATTTCTCTGTCTCTTTCAAGGAAGTACTCTATAGCCCATGTCAGATTTCCAACAATGCTACAACTAATTTTTAAAACCAACCCCCTTCTCCGAAAGGAAAAAGGGATGATTCCTTATCTGTGGCAACTGAGCAGCAGAAGAAAAACTCCTCATTCCTTTCATGTGAATTTCAGCCTCCTCCTATACATGTGCAATTGCCTAACTTAAATGCTTGGAGATTCCCCCTTGCCTCTAAATGCAATCCATTTAGGCGTGACGTCTCAAACATATCCACTGTAATGAAGGGGAGACACGCTTCAGGAAAATGAAGTGCATGAATAACAACCAGAAAAACCTGACTGGCATAAGACTGGAGAAATAGTATGACTCAGGAGATAGTATGGAAAACACTCTACTTTCTCATATGGTTGATAAAAAAATGGCACTTGAGAGCATGATGAGCCAGACAGAGTAAAGGGCTCCTTGAGAAGTGAATGTCTCGCCACTGACTCCTTGCAAGGCAGCGAGGAATCAGGTGCCCCAGAGACAATTTACTATGCTTTCTCTTGCAATTACCTAGCTGCCTGATTCCTGGGGTTTCTACAAGGTTTGTTTTTTTTTACATATATTAAGATATTCATTATCATGGCACCCAGTGGGGGTATTAATGGAACAGACAGGGTTAACGCCCTACTGGGGACAAGAATATGAGACTCTGGTCACATTTCTATAAGTTGTACTTACAAAGACTTCCTTCACCTGTTTACTGTATTACCTGAATGGGTAAGGTGGCTAAGCCTTTTCTTTCTTTTTTGTTTTTGCTTTAGTTACTTTTCTCCCTATGTTAAATCAAATCAACGTATATCCAGCTACTGTATCATAGATAGGAATATCCAAAACTGCCACTCATACAACTCGGAAGGCTTTCAATGGAGCCAAATAGCAAATCAATCACCCGATATGAAATTTTGAAATTGTTTTCTACAAACTCTGTCTATGACCCACCAGAGGAACCTCCTTTCTGACCATGAATGGTATCAGCCACCATTGCCAGTTTCTATTTTGGTGGGCAGGAGTAGGGAATCACTGCTAGGATATTTCTAGTACTCTTATCAACATGACTAAAAATATCTTCCTTTCATGACTTCCTTTACAAAAGATTATCATTTACTCCTGTCATTCTCCCCAATCCTTTTACTTTCCTACCCAATCCTTTTCCTCAAGCTTCTGAACATCTGTACAATAGAGTGGCAAATCTGTAAACTAGATAGGCCGTTTGGAGTCTTCTCAAAATCTCTTGGCAGGGTCTTGATCCCAGTAGTCTGTCATGATCAACCCAAGACACTAGGAGATAAAATTTCCCTTCCATAGATATTTTTATTTTTAAAAGGTCCTGAGAAACAACTACAAAAAATAAAAAAGAAAGAAATCTCATCCTTCAGTGTAAAAGAAGAAGAAAGACTCGCAGAGGCATCAGGCACTTCTCCTGTTCTGGTAGACGGCCTTTTTGTGCTTCAACTTTCACTCTTCTCTAAAAAGATAGATCATTCAGTGTCAAATACGTTCTACTAAAAAGTATGTCTCTAAAGGTTGACATGATTTCAAAGACATCATAAGACTTCACAGTAAGCACCTTGTCCATGTTGTAAGTAACAAGGTGGCAAATGGCTCACTGGTAGGGGTTTCATAGTGACCATCAGTGGTTCTGCCTGCTTTCTGAAATGACATATGTAGCACTATCACCACAGTATTAGTAATAGTCTGTCTAACAGAGGCTTTTGCCAATTTCCATCAGCTTTTTAAAAAATGACTGGAAGAGATCACCTCTGGGCTACAGTGTTAGATCTTCTTTTATACTAAAGCTGAACTTTTGAGCTACCTTGTACTCATTTACCACAAAAAGTTGATATTTTGAGTTGGACTGATCAACCATATTGTTATTGACTGAATATTTGTGTTCCTCAAAATTCATATGTTGAAATCCTACCCTCCAGTGTGATGGTATTAGGAGGCGGGGCCTTTGGGAGATGATTAGGGGTCATGAGGGTTCCAACCTCATGAATGGAATTAATACTCTTTACAAAAAAAAGACCCCAGAGAACTCTAGCTTTTTGTGCCATGTGAAGATACAATGAGAAATTAGCTGTCTGTAATTCAGAAGGGTTCTCACCAGAACCTGACTATGATGGCACTCTGATCTTGGACTTCCAGTGTCCAGAAGTGTAAGAAATAAATGCTTGTTGGTTATGCCACCCAATCCAAGGTAATTTGTTATAGCAGCCCAAACTGACTAAGACACATATCATCAAATTAAAATGTTTAACACGGAAGCTGAGTTGGTAGAGAGCCAGTCTAATTCTGGTTCTTTACAATGTCATCACAGATTAATAGTTCTCTAAAAGTGATATCATTCCAAAACAGTCTTACTTCCTTAGAAACTGGTAACATGCTCTTAACTTTCCCATCTTGTAGAACAGCGGTCCCCAATCTTTTTGGCACCAGGGACCAGTTTTGTGGGAGACAATTTTTCCACAGGGTGGGGGATGTGTGTGGGGGTGGGGAATGGTTCAGGTGTTAATGGGGGTGATGATTCAGGTGGTAATGTGAGCAATGGGGAGCGATGGGGAGCGGCAGATGAAGCTTCGCTCCCCCGCCCGCCGCTCACCTCCTGCTGTGAGGCCCGGTTCCTAACAGGCCGGAGGACTGCTACCAGTCCACAGCCCAGGGGTTGGGACCCCTGTTGTAGAACACACATTTGGAATAAGTAGTACCAAAACCACTTCCGAAAGAAGCTTACCTTGACATATAATCTAGAGAATATAAGTTCCGTGAGAGCAGGGACTTTGTCTCTCTGTGCATGGCTATATCCCTAGTACCTGGAAGGTGTGTTGAGTGAGAAATATGTGCTGAGCAAATCAATGTATGACTCAATGGATGTATCACTACTGAATCTGGGTTGCTGTAGATTAATAATGTGTTGGATGCCACCTTGAGTGGGAGATTTTGTTCCCATTAGGGCAACTGTAAGGAATTGCTTCTGTAATGTAAGAGTGACACAAGAGATTTATAAGTATCGAGGATGATCATACAAATGACCAATGATATGACTAAGAAGGCTGAGACCTGGTATGGGATGGAGAGACAAAAGAAATGTAGGACAAGAAGCTTACGTTACAGAGGCATACAATTTAGTAGGGAACAACTAAATAAAAGTGCAAGGTAGTACAGGATTAAAAGCAAAAAGAACAGAGGCAGACTGAGATCTACTACAGGAGTTTGGAGAAGATGGGGATAAGCATGAGTGCTTTAAAGTTATTCATATGACTGCTGGGTGAAAACATACCTGATCAGAAGAGAGCTGAGGCCAGAAAAGTAATGAGGAGCTGGGTGGTAATTGAAATGTGAAGTTACATTTTTCTGGATTAGTACTCTAGTGAAGGAGTCCCCAATCCCTGGGCCGCAGACTGGTCCATGGCCTGTTAGGAACCAGGCCGCACAGCAGGAGGTGAGCGGTGGGCGAGTGAGTGAAGCTTCATCTGCCGCTCCCCATCGCTCCCCATCGCTCGAGTTACCGCCTGAACCATCTTCCTCCCTTGTCCATGGAAAAACTGTCTTCCACAAAACTGGAACTGGTCCCTGGTGCCAAAAAACTTGGGGACTGCTGCTCTAGTGGGAATGGAGAGAAAGGCTGAACAATGTGCATGTACACAAACACAAACATACACTGTTTTCTGCCAGGTATTATGCTCAGCAAGTCACATACATTAGCTCAGGTGAGGTGATTATTTCATTTAATCTTCATAACAACTCTATAGGATAGGTATTATTTATCTCAGTTTTTCAGATGATAAAATCAAGTCTCAGAGAGGTGAAGTGATTTGCCAAGATCGTAATTGTTTTAAGCAACAGAGCTAGAATTCAAACCTAAATCACCCTAACTCCAAATCATAATCTTTTATAAAAGGTTGTATATAATATAAAAACAGCATGGAGTAAAAGGTAACTCTCAGGTTTTGAATGTACAGTATTATGCATAAATAAGACATCTGCAAGCAACTGTAGTAAAAGAAGAGAAAATACAGACGAAAAGCTGCTTTAAAAGCACTCTGGGAGGGCTTCCCTGGTGGCGCAGTGGTTGAGAGTCCGCCTGCCGATGCAGGGGACACGGGTTCGTGCCCCGGTCCGGGAAGATCCCACATGCCGCGGAGCGGCTGGGCCTGTGAGCCATGGCCGCTGAGCCTGCGCGTCCAGAGCCTGTGCTCCGCAACAGGAGAGGCCACAATAGTTAGAGGCCCGCGTACCGCAAAAAAAAAAAAAAAGCACTCTGGGAGTTTTATACTAGTTTCCTTTATAGTAGTTTCTCAGAAGAATGGTACCTTCTATGTAATTCTAGATCCTCTTCTGTCCTCATATTTTGACTATTGGGTTGGAATTTTGAGGAATAATTCTGACCAGATGGAGTCCCAAATTATAGGGTTCTTTTTGCTCTAGGAGAGATTTGTCCAGTGGAGATTCTTTTGAAGAAATCATGGTAAAGCTACAGCTATTTGGGGCCAAATCACGATTATTTAGAATATCATCCCCTTACTTTCAGTCTGTATGTGTTTCTAGGTCTGAATAGACATGTCTCCAAAGAAGATATACAGACTGCCAACAAACACATGAAAGAATGCTCAACATCATTAATCATTAGAGAAATGCAAATCAAAACTACAATGAGATATCATCTCACACCAGTCAGAATGGCCATCATCAAAAAATCTGGAAAGAATAAATGCTGGAGAGGGTGTGGAGAAAAGGAAACACTTTTGCACTGCTGGTGGGAATGTGAATTGATACAGCCACTGTGGAGAACAGTATGGAGGTTCCTTAAAAAACTACAAATAGAACTACCATACAACCCAGCAATCCCACTCCCGGGCTTATACCCTGAGAAAACCATAATTCAAAAAGAGTCATGTACCAAAATGTTCATCGCAGCTCTATTTACGATAGCCCGGAGATGGAGACAACCTAAGTGCCCATCATCAGATGAATGGATAAAGAAGATGTGGCACATGTATACAATGGAATATTACTCAGCCATAAAAGGAAACGAAATTGAGCTATTTGTAATGGGTGGATAGACCTAGAGTCTGTCATACAGAGTGAAGTAAGTCAGAAAGAGAAAGACAAATACCGTATGCTAACACATATATATGGAATTTAAGGGAAAAAAATGTCATGAAGAACCTAGGGGTAAGACAGGAATAAAGACACAGACCTACTGGAGAACGGACTTGAGGATATGGGGAGGGGGAAGGGTGAGCTGTGACAAAGCGAGAGAGAGGCATGGACATATATACACTACCAAAAGTAAGGTAGATAGCTAGTGGGAAGCAGCCGCGTAGCACAGGGAGATCAGCTTGGTGCTTTGTGACCGCCTGGAGGGGTGGGATAGGGAGGGTGGGAGGGAGGGAGACGCAAGAGGGAAGAGATATGGGAACATATGTATATGTATAACTGATTCACTTTGTTATAAAGCAGAAACTAACACACCATTGTAAAGCAATTATACCCCAATAAAGATGTTAAAAGAAAAAAAGAATATCATACTCTCCTCATTCAGCAATGTTGGGCCTATTATTGAGTACATAAGGCCTTTTGTAATTTTTCCTCCTTGCCTTTGATCTGCTGTTCCCTCCACATGGAAAGAGCCTATAGGACTTGGCCTATTTCTGTCACTGTTGCATCCCAAGTGCCTATGACAGTGCCTGACACATAGCATCCCCCACCCGCCTCCTGCATCCCATCCCACAGTTCCTCTCTGGCCTCCAGGAATTCCTGAGAGGACCCTGAGCAGCCCCTCCTCTTCCCGCTGTCCTCCGCAGCATTTTTTAGGAAGGCTTATTGTGAGGGGCCAGAGAGCCCCTAGGCCTCTACTGTGCAGGGAATTGTGGACCAGAGAGAAATCACTGCCAGGGGTGGGCTCAGCTGTTGTCTCCTCTCCAAGGCTGGACGTGTCTCGTTCCTGGGGCAGTTTAAGAAACGAGTGGGTTATAGGCCTGGAGTAGATGGACAGACCAGCTCAAGGTTTGGCCTTCTCTTTCTTCTTACTTTCCCAGGGTGGCTGGGCTAGATAACCCCTCTTCCCTCCCTCTCTAGGACCAACCACTCTTCATCCACAAATCCCTCCCCGAGTTCAAGCACAGACTCCATCATGAAAACTGTTTTCCTGGGTAGCTTAGTGAGCTGGTGCTGGTCCTGCCTCCCTGTGAAGCTAACCCAGCCGCAGGAGGGCACTTGGCCCCACTGCCTTCCCAGACTGTTCACAGGAGGGTGCCCAGCAGGGTAGCACACAGGACCCCAAAGGAGGATCCGACGGGCGAGCAGGGCACTGAGGAGCAGAAGCCCAGGTATGAGAGTCCCTGTCCCCATCCCTGCCTGCACTGTGCCTCAGGCCGAACCTAAGATCCTGCATGCCGTGTTCTTTTAAACAAAAATGTATTGAGATATGGTTGACATTGTGTAAGTTTAATGTGTACAAACCTGTTAATTTGATACATTTATATATTGCAATATGATTACCACTGTAAGTTTAGTTAACACCTTTATCACGTCACAGAATTATAATTTCTTTTTTTGTGGCGAGAACAACCGGTCTTTTAGCAAGTTTGAAGTTTGTAATATAGTATTGTTGACTACATCATTATGCTGTGCATTAGATCTTCAGAACTTATTTATCTTCTAGTTGCAAGTTTGTATCCTTTAACATCTCCCCAATTCTCCCACCCAGCCCCTAGTAACCACCATCCAACTCTGTGTCTATGGGTTCAGCTTTTTTAGATTCCACATATAAGTGAGAGCATAGAGTATTTTTCTTTCTCTGTCTGGCTTATCTCACTAGCATAACGCCTTCAAGATCTATCCATGTTGTTGCAAATGGCCGGATTTCCTTCTTATGGTTATATAATATTCCATTGTATATATATCACATCTTCTTTATCCATTAATCTATTAAGGGACACAGGTTCTTTCCATATCTTTTGTGAATAAAACTGCAATAAACATGACATATCTTTTTGATATCCTGTTTTCATTTCCTTTGGATATATACCAGAAGTGGGATTGCTCATAAAATAAACATACAGAAATCAGTTATGTTTCTATACAATAACAATGAAATATCTTAAAATGAAATAATGAAACTATTCTGCTCACAATAGCTTCATAAAACAATAAAATACTTAGGAATAAACTTAACCAAGGAAATGAAAGATCTGTACAATGAAAACTGCAAGACTTTGAGGAAAGAAATTGAAGAAGACACAAATAAACAGAAAGATATTCCATGTTCATGGACTGGAGGAATTAATATTTTTTAAATGTCCATACTACCCAAAGCCATTTATATATTTGGTTAAATCTCTACCAAAATTTCAATGGCATTTTTCACAGAAATAGAAAAAAAAAATCCTAAAATTTGTATGAAAACACAGAAGACCCTGAATAGCTAAAGCAGTGCTGAGAACAAAGATGGGGGCATCACACGCCCTGACTTCACACTATATTACAAAGCTACAGTAATGAAAGCAGTACTGTACCAGCATAAAAATAGACACATAGACCAATGGAAGAGAATTGAGAACTCGGAAATAAACCCCACATACAGGGTCAACTAATATTTGACAAGGGAGACAAGAATACTCAATGGGAAAAGGATAGTCTCTTCAACAAACAATGCTAGGAAAACGGGATAACCACATGAAGAAAAATGAAATTGGGGCCCTTTCTCACAGCACTCACAAAAATTAACTTGAAATGGATTAAAGTCTATTTAAGACCTGATACCATAAAACTCCCAGAAGAAAACATAGGGAAGAAGCTCCTTAACGTTGGTCTTAGCAAGAATTATTTGGATATGACACCAAAGCACAAGCAACAAAAGTAAAAATCAACAAGTGGGACAACATTAAACTAAAAACCTCCAGTACAGAAAAAGTAACAACACAATGAAAAGGCAGGGCTTCCCTGGTGGCGCAGTGGTTGAGAATCTGCCTGCTAATGCAGGGGACACGGATTCGAGCCCTGGTCTGGGAGGATCCCACATGCCGCGGAGCAACTGGGCCTGTAAGCCACAACTACTGAGCCTGCACGTCTGGAGCCTGTGCTCCACAACAAGAGAGGCCGCGACAGTGAGAGGCCTGTGCACCGCGATGAAGAGTGGCCCCTGCTTGCCACAACTAGAGAAAGCCCTCGCATAGAAACGAAGACCCAACACAGCAAAAATAAATAAAATTAAATTAATAAACTCCTAACCCCACATCTTCTTTAAAAAAAAAAATGAAAAGGCAACTTACAGAATAGGAGAAAATATTTGCAAACCACATATTGGATACGGGATTAATAACCAAAATATATAAAGAACTCATACACCTCAGTAGCAAAAAAAAAAACAACCCCAAACAACCCAATTAAAACAATGGGCCAAGGAACTGAATGGATATTTTCCCAGAGAAACCATACAAGTGGCCAACGGTACATGAAATATTGCTGAACATCACCAATCATCAGTGAAATGCAAATCAACACCACAGTGAGGTACCACCTCACACTTGTTAGAATGGCTACTATCAAAAAGACAAGAAATAAGTTTTAGCGAAGATGCGGAGAAAAGGGAACACGTGCACTGTTAGTGAGAATGTAAGTTGGTACAACCACTGTTGAAAACAGGATGGATTTCCTCAAAAAATTAAAAATAGAGGGCTTCCCTGGTGGCGCAGTGGTTGAGAGTCCGCCTGCCGATGCGGGGGACACGGGTTCGTGCCCCGGTCCGGGAAGATCCCACGTGCCGCGGAGCGGCTGGGCCCGTAAGCCATGGCCGCTGAGCCTGCGCGTCCGGAGCCTGTGCTCCACAACGGGAGAGGCCACAACAGTGAGAGGCCCACGTACAGAAAAAAAAAATTAAAAATAGATCCAACAATCCCACTTCTGGGTATATATGCACAGGCTGTGTTCTAACAGCAGGTATCTCACCTTGTCTGGCTGGGCATATGCAAAAAATCTTAACACTTGAACCAGGAGAAACATGGGTCTTTGGGACCCTGTGCAGCCCTGGGCCCCAGGAACAGTAGCCAAGAGCTTTCTCATAGGCTTGTCCCCAGTTCCTACAAGTACGACCCAGGCCTTCTCGACTTGGGCTGCCTTAAAGTACCATTGCCCCCACGACTGGGGTCTCTGTAGGCTGTGCCCAGGCCTGGCCCTTGGTCTTCAGAAGAGCCTCGTGGCTATGGCAATAGCTCCATCTCCCGAGGCCGGGGGCCCCGAGTCTGAGTCAGACCCCTACACTATGGCCCCCTGCCCACCTCTTGGCTGACATGGCCCAATTCAGCCTTGGCTAACAAAATCTCTGTTGCTATCCCATTTATCTGGTGTCCCAGCTTTACCCTTAACCTGGCCTGGGACACTCTGGGAGCCCTTTCTCAGTTTGTGTGCCACTGTGAGACCCGCAGGGGCAGAGGGAAGCTTGTGGACCTGAGCCAGCTGGCTTTCCTCCCAGCATACCACCCTGAAGGCCTCCTACTCTCCTGCCACATCTCACTTTGTAGGTTTCTCTTTCTTACCAGTCAAAATAAGTAGTAAGTCATGGGCCTTTCCTTCTCAGGACATGTTGGAGATGGTCCCTGGGCCAAGGACTGTCTCCTGACCTGCTCCCTTTGTTATTTTTCCAACTTCTGGACATATTGCATGACATACACTTCAATAAAAAGTATAGCCTAGTGAATTAGAAGGGCTACTGAAAACATCAGTAATAATCAAGAGCCTGAAAATAAGGTCAGTAAAGGTGGAGTTATGAAAAATGGAAGCCCCAAAAGGTCTTGATATAATTTCTGACATTGCATGAAGTAGTCAAAAAGTGTCTAGTCTCTACCAATGATTGAATAATAAAAATGAGTGTAGTTAGAACCAGATAGTTTGATGAGGCTATCCTGACTATGCACATTCTGTTGCAAATCTACATATCCTTTAACTACAGAGAGATCAGAGTTAATCCTGTAAGAACTGAGTCAAGACGTAACTTCGCTGACACTAGGCATCCACTAACCCCCTAGGGAAAAACAAAGCAGCTCATGCTTTGAAACTGACTAAAAAGCAAGCAGACAATGATGAGATTGTCCCTGAGCTTTTCATAACAGAATGAATTTAGGATAGACTGAATGGTATATGGACGCTGGATGAAGAAATCTTTTTTTTCCCCAAGTAAGAGATTGGTCTTCAAGTTCTTATATACAGAATGGATTGTTATTCACCCAATATGGTGCCCATCTAGAGACTATAAATTCCACACCTTTTTTACTCCCACATAGGAGCAGCCATGTGACTATGTTCAGGTCAATAGGATGCTAGCAGAAATGATACGTGCATCTTCCAGTTCAATTTTCTCAAAAGTGAAGTCACTTGCCTTCGTCTCTCTTTCACCTCCATGGAAGGAACCATGGATGAGGAGGCAATTCAACTGTGTGGATAACAATGCTCAAGTGGAATAGTGTTACAGGCTGAATGGTGTCCCCCCAAAATTCATACGTTGAAGTCAACCTCAGTACCTCAGAATGTCACTGTATTTGGAGAGAGGGTCTTTCAAGAGGTAATTAAGTTAAAACAAGGCCATTGGTGTAGGCCTTCATCCAATATGACTGGTGTCCTTATAAGAAAGGAAATTTGGACATAGGCATGTACAGAAGGAAGATGATGTGAAGATACAGGGAGAAGATGACCACCTATAAGCCAAGGAGAGAGGCATTAGAAGAAATAACCCTGGCCACACCTTGATTTCTGACTTCTAGCCTCCAGAATTATGTGAAATAAATTTGTCGTTTAAGCCACGCAGTCTGTGGTACTTAGTTACGGCAGTTCTGTCAAACTAATATAAAAAGTAAGATGGATGAAACCAGTATCCCTGAGTGAAGCAGAGCTGATTGTCTGCCTAACTCTGGACTTTTATGAGAATGAACTAAACTATTCTGTTGAGTTCATGTATTTTGGTGTCCCTTTGCTATACCAGCTTAAGCTATACTCTAGTATAATACTTAGAGGGGGAAAAAAGGGAAACAAGCATTTAACAAGAGAGAAGGAGCGAGGCAAACCATGATATATTCACTGAACATAACCATGAACTAGGACCTCAGCATGGAAAATGACTGATAAAAATTTAAGTGCATAAGTCATATATTCCTCAAAGTATGTAAAATATGCATACACAAAATGTCTAGAAGCAACTGTAGTTATAAAAAAAAACTATTGGTTGTGTTAGAGGATTAGACACATCAAACGTGGCTTCTTTATTCTGATAATTTAAATCAGTTCCATTAACAATATATGTACCTTTAGACTTACCTCTATAATTTCTATTTACTATCCTATAAGTTTAAGTCAGCAAAGAGAATCATGCTTAGACATTAACCCCGCCTATTCTGATTCTGAGAAAAGTGCTACACACTGTTCCTCCTTCCCATCTCTTTGCTTTCTTCTCACCAGTTCTTCCCAGCATTGTCTTACTCCCTGCTTTCTTACAGACCAGTAAGTGGAGCAGAGCGGTCAGGGATGGAAGAATTGAAGACAAGGAAGAGAGATGGGCGGAAATACAGAGCAGACATTTCAGTTCCTTTCGTTCCACCTCAATCCCTGCAGAATTCATCACAAAACTGAAGCAAAGCTATTGAAGCTTCCACAGACATATCTGTGTATTATCTACAAGGTGTAAATGAGGCATATGACTGTTCACCAATGTGAACAAGCTTAGCTGAAGTAACAGCATAGGAAGTCATTAATTAGATTGTTCAGCTGACCAAATCCATTCAGTGAATGGCTGTTATAAAAGCATTGTAATTATGCGCTTCTGAGTCCTGGCCCATAGACTGTTTTCCAGCTCATTATTCAGAAGAAGCAGTTTACACCTCATACCACATCATCTCTTATTTCTGTTTCATGAGAATACAGCCTTCTTTGTTAGGAATGTATGAATTTCCTTTCAAAGCTACCAACAGAAAATGATTAAAAGAAATTCCAAGTGAAAGTAGGTATGCCTCATTGTTTTGTTTTGTTTTAAATCTATATTAGCAAATTTAAGGTTTTCAGAAGATTATTTATTTTATGATTGTTTGTAATGAAAAACAATTTTTCGACATACACAGTAATTTTATCACTGATGTTTTAAAATACCGTTTCTTCTTGTAATGTCTTAAATTGAAGAGGGGAGGCATGTTCAAGTAATTGAAAGGTAGCAGTAAGCACCTGTCAGATGCTGGAAGCAATGATGAGCTATCTTGAGTTCTATAACTGAGGTTCAATACAAAACAAAATAGCACTTTAGTAATAACTTTAAGGCTTTATTAATTCCTCAGAGCACCCAGAGAGGAATGGTGTTGCACAGAGGCCTAACTTGGATCTATTTTGAGCAAAAGCACGAGTGTGGATTTCCTAGAAAAGGTGCTAAGCAAACAATGCCTCCAACACTGCATAACCTCTATGGGTAGTAATACTTAGAAACTGTAATCAAACACAATTGAATAATCGTGTAGTAGAGGTGATTATGACAGTGGATATGAATTTGAACTATATGACCACTAATTTCATGAATTTTATTGAACATGGAGATAAATGCAGGGAGGGCTCACTTTTTACAGTAATGTAAGATCATAAAAATGACTGTGCAAGCTGAAACAGTGCAAAGTAATCTTAATAATCAATGGGGGGATATTACATTCGCTCAACGACCTCTAAAATTATTTTGTCAAAACACTAAAAGCTCTCTTACTGTGGTTTATAAATATGTAGAGAATTGAAAATTATAGTAAAACTAGTATTTATTTATTATACCATAATTTAAACATTAGAAACATTGAGAATCCAAGTGTTTTCTTTATTTGTAAAAATCTTATGAAGAGTAGTTTGAATACTGCTTTTCTTCCCCTGGTCGTATACCTTATAACACAGAGGTAGTACCTCTTTTATGACTTGATGAATTGTCAGATTCCTTTCTAAGTCTGGATCCACTTCCAACATTTTGTCTTTGCCCTTTCTCATGTCATGAAATATCTCTGAGAGTTCCTTTAATGTAGAGTTTTATGCCAGTGTCACTTCCTCTGGGACACTCATCCTTTCAGTAACAACCACTTTCCTCATTTATGTCGAAAAGTTCGTCTGGCTGTATATCTAGAGTCTCAAATGGCAAACAGTGGCACTGTCAACATCCCATGGTCAGCTATTTCAAATTTCACTTTCAGAATTATCACTTTTCATTTCTTTGCTGGCAATTCTCTCTTTGCATGATCTATTTTTGCAAAATGTTACGTGGTTTATCACTGAGAAACAAAGAGTCAACAGAACTACACACTTTGCTGTCTGAACTGAATAACAGATGTGCCATGACCAATCGCCCACAGACTTTGAAAGAAGTGGTATGATTGGTCACAGATCATGATGCACATTTGTTACTGACATAATGATTTGTGCCCCAAAGAGCTAGCAGAGAAGTTTGCACTTGATGCAATCACTAACTGAAATTCAAATCACTCTATTGGGGGACTGGTGTTATTTAGCTAATCCGTGGTAATTGAAATTTGTGTATATCAGAACCATACAAAGTGAGGACTGTTGTACACCAATACTGTTGTTTAGGCACTTTAAAACCTGCTATTATACATAACGTGGGCGGGAGATAAAAGAAATAATTCAGCGTCCTGAAAGGAAAGTATTAACCAAGTGAAATATAGGATAGTCGAGAAAATAGAGGGTAAAAATGATGAGTGGCTACAAACCCACAGTGCCCCCTGTGCTATGTCCTCTCAGGCAAGATGCCCAGGCTTTGTGTGCCTCTGCAAAATGCAGCATAATAACTGTCAACTGAAAAAAAAATAAACAACGTGAGAGTTGCGAGTTAAGTTTTATTTGGGGCAAAATGAGGACTATAGCCCTGGAGACAGAATTTCGGAAAGCTCTGAGAAACTGATTTAAAGAGGTAGCGGGGGAAGGTCAGTGATTCTGGTGAAGGGGGAGTACATGCAATCAAGCACATATTTTTTGCAGAAGGTTGCTGCTAGTCTCGTGAAGGTTACTGCTAGTCACGAGCAGGCATCACCATGAAGGGTTTTAGTGCTTCTCTAGATACGAGGAGATGCAAGAATTGGGCTCATAAAATCTCCTGCAAATCTCTATCTGAAGACCTGTTCTACCAGTTTTTCCCAGAGTACAGAGTGCCTCATTCCTGATCTCCACCCTGAACTCCTCTCAGGGGGTGTTGAAGGTCAGCAACTGCAGCAGCTCTTGATTTAATCCTTGTAGAGGCAGATGGCAAGTGCCAATTTGTAGTTGGCATAACAATACCTACCTTATAGGGTTGTCATAATAACTGAATCAAAATTAAACAATTATAGGGTTATCATATGTAAAATGATAGGGTTATCATAGGGTTATAGGGTTATCATATGTAAAAGCCTGAGAACAATAGCTAGCACACTGTAAGCGCTACAGAAACACTAGCTATGAGAGCAGGAAATAAGAGCAGGAAACCCTAGCAGATGAAGGAAGAGGTGGTCTAGAGGAAATTATATCTCAACCAAAACAAAAAACCTGTCCTTAAAGTCAAAAGGAAATATTTAGGGTGTTTTTTTTATTTCCTTTTGTCAAGAACTATAGTAAGGGTGATGCAATCTTCATGTTGTATTTGATATAAAATATCACTCTTCTTAGAGAGAAGACTGATTTAAAATTGAAGCTAAAATATCTAATAATGAAGAAGAATACAAATAGGCATCTATATTTTCTTAGAAATAAAATAGATTAAATGACTCCTGGTTTTATAAATCATTGAATTTGTAAAATAATTTGCAGTTATTTACATATTTCCAACAGTGCCCAAATGAGGTCATGGATGAAATCTTTCTTTAAAAATCATTCCCATCAAAGTAATCTACTTGAAATAGGCCATGTTGTTTCCTTTATTAGTGAGCTAAAGATTTCTGCAAGGACAAGTTACTTCAGCACTGGATTTTACCTGTATCTGTTTTATCTATCTTGGCTATGGTTATAGTGAAACTTTCACTGATACTCACAAAGCAGCCACACTCCCTGTGGCAATTTACAGCCAAACACTACCTGTAAGTTTTGCATCAGAACCCACGTGAAAGCTCCTCCCTCTCAGCTGCAGGATCATCCCACACCTCAAGTTAAGTCCTGATCAACGACCTGAAGAGCAGCATGTCAAAACCTATCACTTGCGTGCTCCTCTGGGTGGCTGAGTCATGGCCTCACCGACAAGGCTTTCTTTACCAAGTCCAGGTCTTCCTTAGGGCTCTGGTTCCATAAACCAGCAGGGCAACAAGAGTAATAATATCAGTCACATGGGTGTAGTTTATGATAGGGTCAGAAAAACCGGACTTGCTGAAAGTTTCTGTGTTTTTACACAATCATGTGGTAGCACTCAGCTGAATGTCCAAGATGCACCAAGTGTTAGAGCTGGAAGGAGCCGTTGCCAACATTGTTATCATTTAACTGATAACAACACTGATGGCCAGAAAGGTTACAAAATTATCAGGTTGCCATACTAGGTCTAAGAGCATCTCTTCAGTCTCCCAGCCCAATGCTCTTTCCTGCTCATCTTATATCTTTGTCTCTCATGGTCATTTCCTTTTTTGTTTCATTATATACTTAGATACACATAACTGAAATTTAATTGAATAGATACTACCAAGAGATTGCATATCCATGTGTGACTTATCATTTGCACCCACCCCAAAATGCTCATTTTTAATGTTTTCATAATACCCTTACAAGCAAAAAAAAATTCTTAGCTAAACATAAGAATGCATGGAAATGATCTGAGACCAATGAAACATCATATAAGAGAAGGGTCTTATAAAACATTGCCAACTGCTGAGTGAGCATGCCCCACAAGCACAGTCAAGGTTGTGAGCTGTTAACATCCCTGCTTTTCTTGCCTCGAGCTGGTTATTATGTGCTGTCTGTGCCATCTGGGTGCATAAGTGTGTGGCGATTTTGCAATAAACCTGGTAACTAAAATGTAATCATGAAGCAGAATGACAGCGCAAAAGAATAATAAGGTCAGAAATAAAATACATTTTAAAATGAAATGTACCCTTACTCTTTCAAATTGAGAAATTCAAATATATTATTGATATCTGACATTAGTGATTGAACATGAAAAAATGAAATAAAGAAAAAAGGTCATTTCCTAAAGAGTTCAACACGTACACATAACACACACACATACATACAGACACGCATGTTCACTTGGAGAGCCACCCTGCTAGGCTGGCAGCGCCCTGCGAATGACAGCCTATGAGGGCAGCAGATAATAAGGTCCATCTGTACTTTGCTCTCTTCACCATTCTGTCCCCAGAGTATTTTGTTCTCAGGTTTTCTTTTTTTTTTTTCTTTTCTTTTTAGCACCAGGCTCACCTTGCCTACCTGGACCTGGTCCCTGATGCACCCTGGAATCTCACATACATGGGGCCAATACCTTACTCAGAAGGACACTTCTGAGTCCCTGCATATTCATTTGTATTCCACACCATGCTAGGACTCGGGCAAACCATCAGCTGATGACTAGATTCCAAGAGAAAATGTAAAATTTGAATTATTTTAGAAAGAGCACCATTTTTCCTTTCAATTTGTCTATAAAGACACACCTATAACTTAAGGAAGTTCTCGCATGGCCCTGATGTTTTGGCCAGAATGATCAATCGAATATATAAAATATTTCTAGTATGAAAATATCTCCACTTTATTATATGCCTGTAGTATTAGACATCTAAGATTCCTAGACTATACTGAAAACCTGAATGCAGGTAAGTATCTGACAAAGATATTGGAAGTAAAATTGGATTGGGGGATCAGGCATCTAAAAATATATCTATCTTGCAGTTGGTTTCCTCATCTGTAGAGATACGGCATTGGGTTGGAAATTTTTTATTACTACACAATGGGTGCTTTATCTCCTTCACTGGCCATGGAAATGTTAGCCTACCTCCTTTTTCTCATCCTCTTTAAAACACAAGTGAAGAATTTTGACCCAGGTAACTGTCTAGATCTGAAATATAGAGTTAGCAAACACACCCTAAGATGTCTTCTCGCTCCGAGAGTGAATGGCTGAGTATAGAGCATGGATGATGAAGTATAGAGACACACTCCCAAAAGTCAAAATAATGCTCACTATAAAAGGCCGACTGAATTGTTTCATTTAAAAAATGCACTATAAGGAATTTCATCTTAAAACGAAATAATAATGGTACAGTTATATTTTTCTCCCAAGGAGGGAAAGAAGGAGGAAAGGAAGGATAGAAGGAAGGGCTGAAAGAAAGGGGGAAGGAAGATAGGAAGAAAGCAGTGAAGGAAGGAAGTCAGGCAGAAGGAAGGAAGGAAATATGTAATTGTCATTAAACTCTTTTCCTCCGAGGAAAGATTAATGTAATCGTTGATAATAATGCCCCAATCGAAGGGAAAGTTTCTCTTTCTACTCTCAAAACATGCAGCATAGAATCTTTGTTTTTCTTCACTTATCAAAAGAGATATAGTTTACTACCTTCAAAGTCCACGTCTCCAACTAATTTTGTCTTTCCTGTCATTGGGTCATGGACATAGTTGATACCCACATCAATTACAGCAGCACCTTCTTTAACCATATCAGATGTAATCAGCTTTGGGATACCTGAAAGCAAAACAGAGCTGTAAAACACTGGAAAATACCTAAGCTTTGTCCCTGAGTATAACGAAATTTATACATTAGTTTATACATCTAATGTTTTTATTGTCATGGAAAGGTAGCACATGGGGGCATCTCTGGGTGAAATCCTGCCAGGATTTACCCTTTCACCTTAGAGATTGCTTACCAAAGCAATTTCTTACCAAACCATTTCTCCAAATGGACACCCACTTGAGCAGCATCCTTTTGTATTTCACGTACTATAAATAGCATGGGAAGATTATGGAGATGAAACAGGCTCCTGCTGAGGGTGAGTGGCGTGAAAACAACTTGGAAGACAGAGGTGGAGAGAAGGAAGAGAGGGAGGGAGGAAGGATAAAAAGAAAAAAAAGTGAAAATGGTAATAATTCATATTCCTCAGGGTTGTGGTAAAGTGCTGAA
Organism: Monodon monoceros; assembly: GCF_005190385.1. Taxonomy (NCBI): domain Eukaryota; kingdom Metazoa; phylum Chordata; class Mammalia; order Artiodactyla; family Monodontidae; genus Monodon; species Monodon monoceros. The sequence goes on from NW_021703777.1 coordinate 47,449,137, forward strand.
TACAAAGTATTATCTCATCCACTCCAAACATGAAAGGCTATCTTGAGCTTTATATTTATTTTTTTCTTGGTTTCTTTGATTCGTTATGTCTGTATATGACTTGGAATGGTGTAAGAAACAGTTAGTTCTACTCACTATTTCTCCATTCAAGTTTGAAAGATAGCTCTGCATAGATGTTATGTCACCATCTATATCTTATAACTCTTTTCAAATTTTATTTCAGGCACAACAGTACCAGCTAACAATGGCTAGTGTTCCAATTTTTTTGTTATAAATTAACAAACCATCCCCAAACTTAGTGTCTTAAAACAACAACTAATTATTATGTTCCACAGTTGTGTGAGTTGACTGAGCTCAGCTGGATGGATCTTCTTGGGGATCTTTCATATAAATGGAGTCAGATAGTGGCTGCGGCTGAAGTCATCTAAAGCTGTGATGCAGCTGGTTGTCCGAGGTGACGCACTCACAGGGCTACAGCTGATGCTCCTGGTGGCTGAGCTCAGTGGGGGCTGTCCAATGGAGCATGTGGGTGTGGCCTCTCCCTGCAGCTTGGGCTTCTCACAACCTGGCAGCTGGCTTCCAAGAGTGAGTGTTCCAAGTGATAGGAAATAGAAGGCGCCCGTCACTTAAGACTGGAACCTGGAAACTGGCACAGTGTCACTTCTGTCATATTCTTTTGGGCAGGCAGTGACAGAATCCACTTAGATTTAAAAGGAGGGATGGAGATGCCATTTCTCAGTGGGAGTAAAATCAAAGAATTTGAGTGTCCATCTTTACTCCACCAGAATGCCTCTGGTGGACATTTTGTCTGGTGGGTGATTTACTCACTTTCACTTGCTACATCCCTTGCTGGAAAAGGGTTACCTGTTGTTGTGTTGGCAGACGCTTTCTTCTAGCATCTGAATATTCATTTAAGCATTCCAGATGGTTTAAATGTCACCTTGTGGCATATGATTTTTACTACTAGTAAGAATTGAAAGGCTATAAAGAAACAGTGCCAAAATAGTTGTAGCTAGCTGATAGGTTCCTCAGCCACATAATGACACAACCAAGATGGCATCAATGTTTGAGATGTATTTTTTCTCTTGCTTTCCTATCCTATCCCACAGAACTTCTTCCTTTTTACCAGTTCTAGCATCGATATTGAGTATTGCTCTAAAGATAGTCATAAAATCCTGTTTCTTCTTGGCATTCAATAGAAAAAGAAACCATAATTGATTATGACTGCAGGAAATATTTTTAAAATCAAAATGTTGATGAAATAGTTACTAAAATCCAGCTACTATGCTTTTGAGAAAGATCCAGATCTCCCTCCTAATTAGAATTGTTCAATACAATATCTCAGAAAATATCAACTGGGAATGGTCAAGTGCACAATTTTCAGAAAAGAGGGGAATGTGAGCTTGATTTTAATTCCCAGGAAAATTACAAAATGGAAAAAACCTGAATGCATTTTTTTCTGATGATGATGTTACATATGTCCATTGCAGAAAATCTGAAAAATATTTAAAAGTTTAAGAGTAAAACAAAAATCATTATAATCTTGCCATCCAAAGACAAGAAGTATATTTTTATTGTATTTCTTTCTAGGATTTCAAATTACTTCTACATTAGATATAAAAGCCTGTAATTTTTTTGCACCATGCTTCATTGTATATCTTACCACTTTGCATTAACATTAAATTGTGAACTGTTTCCTATTTTATCAATTATTTGAAATTTTAAAACTACATGAAATAATTTATTATATGAATTACCATAAGTCATTCATTCCTGCACCCTCTTTCCAATATTTTGCTATTATAAATAATGCAGTGATGATCATTTATGTTCAGAAAACTATGATGATTTCTGAACTGCAGCATCACATTTGACAGAATTTTTCACTGAACCCTTATTAACATGACGGAAAAATGTGGGCTGTATAAAAGCTCTCATTGGTACAGTCATGACTGTTTAAATAACATATTCTGAAATGGTTTATCAATGCATCCATTAAAAAGGTCTATTGAGGTCTTCCATGAAAACTATTTTTCAGTGCCATTTTCAAATTTTGTATGAAGAACTTCGAAGAACACACTGGCATTATAATGTTTGCTTTATCTTTGTCTTCCTCCAGGTCCATTTTCCACCTTTGCCTGCTCTACTTTATGGCAGAGATGGGACTGATCCTTACAGAGGTCTTGTGTGCTTCCTGTCTTTTTTGGAACCCTGTCAGCCTTGAGAACAAGTACAAGCTAGCCAACTGGCAGGTTCAAATCCTGTGAAGAGAGCTGAGTTGTTTCAGTGGAGGCCATTTTCAATCAGTCAACTAGCCAACCACCAGCTGAAGGCAGAGGCTTGAACAAGCCAAGTCAAGGTCAGAAGAAATGAGCCAAGGTCACCATAATTGACCAGCCGAACCAGACTCATGAGAAATTTTTTTTAAAAGGTGGTTGTTTAAAGTGACTGAGTTTGGGTTTTTTTTGTTTTTTACACAGCTAAAGCTGCATAGCCCATATTAGCAAATGACACAAAATTGGATAGAATAGCTAACAGGTAGCCACTTTGGAATAATGGACGATAAACAGCAATAAGAATTAGAAAGGGGTTACATGTATAATTCTGATCAGTTGCTTTACTTGATTAAAAACTCATTAAAAACTATTAGGCTATGCTAAGACAAATAGTGTCCAGATACAGGGATGTAATGTTTTCCACTATATTTTCAGCAGATTCTCTCTGGAAATGTTGAATGTATTCTAGAGGCTGATCTAGAGAAGAACGATTAGAATGGATCTAGAAATCATGTCATATGGAGCCAGTGCTATCAAATTAACTAGTTCAACTGTTTACCGTCAGTCTTCGATAAGATGAAAAAGCTTGTGCCACAATGTAAAGCAACTGTATCACTAAACAAGCTGTTGAATTCAGCTAGCTTTATTTTCTCATAGCAAGACTTTTTCAATGAAGAAAGCAGTATGTTGACTTATATTCTGCCACATTTCCTTATCTTGTTGTGGACCTATGATTATAGTTCCCAGAGGGTAAGAAACAGTCATGGATCAGTACTGGTCCACACGCCGAATATCTCTGAAATAGAGGAATGGTTGAATAAACTCAGGCTGCCTATCTCAGGGGAAAAAAACCAAAAAAACTAAAAACAATCAAAATCCAATAATTGCGGCGGTGTCTCCAATATGTTAAACTGAATAGGGAGTAGATTTACTTTATATATTTTCAGAAGGAAGAATGAAGGGACATAGGAAGGGAATAGATTTTAGCTCAATATAGAGAATTTTAAGAGTAATAAAATAAGCCACAAAGAGAAATACTGTCCTTATTCCTCATTAGAAATATTCACAATAGGGTAAGGAAGAGATTGAATTGGTAAGGTTAATGAGGCTTTCCAGTTCTATGATTTAAACATTCTCTTTTGTCTAGAAAAATTAAAAATATTTTTTTCTTTCTTCTTTAACATTCATTTCTGAACCCTTGTAGACTTCTGACCTTTTATTCTACTAAAGAAAAGAAAGAAATAATGCAAATTGTACTTAGTTGAAATGATAACAAATAGGCATGTATGATGTCTACTTCAGATATGTTAAATACTCTAAGTTGTCCACTTATATTGTTGTCTTCTAGAGACAAATGCTTGGACGTGTAAAGTTGCTCATTAATTGTGTCTTTAAGGACACTGAAAAGAAATTTCTTAGACATGATGTATTTATTTCCCCAAATATACAATTGCAACATATTTAAATTATCATTTGATAAAAGTGAAATATCATTAAAAACTATTTATATATTTGGAAAAGAAAAGACATTAGATACCAGTAGAATGTGAAGTCAGAAAAAAAAATTTTTGCTTTTTGTTAAAGTTGAAAATGAATAGTACCTTCAAGTGAACATTTCCTATGAGTTTTTTTTTTCTGATGTGATAATTCCATAGAAACCTATCCTTAATTCTTATATAATTTGAAGGCTCAAGCATTATATGTGAGAACTGAAACCATCCACACCCACATAGCTTACTGTATACATTAATATGATTTTACTATTTCACTGTCTTCATCAACATGACTTTATTATTCCAGGAGACTCTTGCTCAGAAAGATAAAAGTTTCAAGTAATTTTATTGTCTCAAGAACATAAAGAAAGACTCATTTTAATTAACATCAAACTGTTTGACTTTTCAACAGATAGTATCAAAATTTTCAAGACTCTTGGAAATCCTTGCTTTAATTAAATTCTCTCCTTGTTGTGTCTGCCAATCCTAAACTTTTATATTATGATCCTTACCTAATCCTAATCCAACTTTCACATTAAGAGACTTGCCTTAAAACAAACTTCAACATCTCTTAAATATCCCAACTTTGCTTCCACACCCCGAGATGTTACTAAGGTAAAGTGGCTCCCTGTGGGGGGGAAATCCCTGATTTTGTGGAATTTGATGATTTCTGTGGTATACGTACTCCTACCATGGCTGACTTCAAGCTACCGAGGTGACATCACTGAACATAGAATTGGGAAGAGATGTTCAGGATCCTTCACAGGCTGATAGAAGCTAGCTCCAGCACACCACTGCTCCTATGCGACTGTCAAGACAGTGTTCTCCCATGCTTCTGTAACCTAAACTCAGATTTGTCTTATCGATGGATTGTTTGGGTGATATTTGGGAGAAGCCAAGTATTCAGCAATACTGGGGACCTGTGAAAATCTAGTCAAGAACTTCTCTTGGCCATGGTCCAGGACCTCAACTTGGAAACCATGGTTGCCTCTGTGGTCCCTTGAGCCTCTTGCTGGTAAAGGGAGCTGCTGGCCTCTGTGACTGGGATGATGAGGTAAGTTTTGCATTGAGTCCAAACTGATTTCTTTTCATTAAAGCTCCTCAAATGCTGAGTTTATTTTGTCTTCTTTAAATAAGAAATTCATTTTAGGAATCCTTTGATTATTTGTTCAGTTAAATAACTTTTGTCCTTGGTGGAAATCAGTGTTATTACTTACAGCACAATTTGTCTCTGTCGCTGTCATCTTTTTCTGTATATCTATAAGGGAAGAGTTCACAGGGAGGGGATGGGAGTAAGCTGGATAAATCCATTCCTCAAAATGACCCTGAGGACTGAAAAATTGAGAAAGTGTCTCTTGAATTTTGGAAAATCCTGTGGAAAATCTTTGCCTCAGGTCACTTAGCAACATTTTATGAGAACTTGCCTCAGTCTTCTCTTGTTTTGTTGGTGAAATCTCTCCAAATCTTTCCATCTGCAGGGAACTGTAAATTAGTCAAGTTTGCAGCTGGAAACTGGCCAGCTACTAGGCCAAGGTGGGGGCAGGGTGCTGAGGGACCAGGGAAAGAAGCGGCACTTTCAACCTCTGATGTAGACTCCTGCTTCTTACATGTATTTGCACAATATCCCAAATTCTTATACTTACCTTTGTAAATGGCATCATTTAACCAAGGATAATTTAAAATTATAGTAGACATTTTGTGGAACTTCTGATGTGAACAAGTGTTCTTCTGGGAGGTGCCATAGAACATAATGGAATATTATTCCAAACATCTAATGGTCTGCATTTTATATATATATATATATATATATTTTTTTTTTTTTTTTGTGGTACGCAGGCCTCTCACTGTTGTGGCCTCTCCCGTTGCGGAGCACAGGCTCCGGACACGCAGGCTTAGTGGCCATGGCTCACGGGCCCAGCCGCTCCGCGGCATGTGGGATCTTCCCGGACCGGGGCGCAAACCCGTGTCCCCTGCATAGGCAGGCGGACTCTCAACCACTGTGCAACCAGGGAAGCCACATTTTTTATATTTTTGAGGAAGTATCCAAAGGCATTTAGATTCCAAAATTGTTCCCTTAAAAGATGTCTTGGCCAAGGCAAGCAAAAGATGAAAAACTAAAAATAGTCTCTCTTTTAGATTCCTCCAAATCTCAGTACAAATCTAATAGCTTTTATCCTATTATTTCTCTTCCCCCAGCCTATGTTTCTCCACTTCCTCTGGCTTGTTCCTTTTACCTCCTGGCTGGCTAGAAAAATCCCCAAAGTGCAATTACTTCATAAAATTAACTACGCCCCCCCCACCCCCGCACCAGAAACATGGAAAGTTGAATTGGTTTTAAGATCTAGTCTCATACTGAGCCGAAAGCTGTTAGATTTTTTTCAAAGCCTAGAAAGATAAAATTTGCAGAGGAATTAGGAAATTTCTAGCTTACAAATAAAATTATATACTAAAGCCTAAGGCAGGTTTATGGAGGTAGTTTGTGGGTTTTTTTCCCCCAAGCCAATTAATCCATCTATGAAGTTATTTCTAGCAGAAGAAAAAGGTCTTTATTAATGCAGATTTTCAAAAATAATTGGGATAACTATTTTAGAGTGAAATCTTCTCATCAGAAAATTTAGTAAGAAGATTTATGATTCATCTAAGATTTCTCTGTTGTGGGTGAAATCTCTTTGACTGATAAGTAAACTAACCAATAGATGATCTACACAGAATCACATTACTTCAAAGGTTATGGCTTTCTTATTAAGCGGATGCAAATCTGTTATTTGCAAATCTGATTACTTATGACAAATATGAAATAAATCACCAATGCTGTCTTAGCAAAATATACTGAATAAACATAATATTTAAAAAACAATATCAATACTTAAAGTACAAACAGGACATTATTCTAGACCTTGGGAGCTAAGTTTACTTTTATATGAAGGTATAACCAATACCCCTTGAGCACACAGAGGCTATATCCTTATTCTTATCAATTAGAACACCAACTAGGTATTTTCATATGCTTTTTTGACAATCTCAGAACTCAGTTCACATGAATTTTTTTTTAAAAGTAATCCTTTCCCTATGAATCCTCCTATCATAGTCATCTTTCTTTATGAAATGGCTCAGTCAAGGCATCCTGATAAAAGGAAGCACCATATTTACACAACAATTTAATTAGTAGAGTTCAAAGGGCTGTGAAAACATCTAATTAAACTTCACAACAATTCAGTGAAGCAAGAGAAGGTTTACCCATTATCCTCGTTCACAGAAGGGAGATTCTGAGGTGCTGAGAGGCTAAATGATTTCTTGGTTTCACAATGATGAGTCAGAGGTGAGGCTGGGAACAAAACCAGAACTCTTGCTCAGATATAAAAGTAACACCATGGAAATGCTTTTTCAGGTGGATCACTCCTTCAGCTGGAAGTTGTCCTACTACATAAATAACAAGAGTAATTGCAATGGAATTTGTATGAATGTATATGTTTCTGTCTAGATTAGAAAAACTTTCTTCAACAGTATTTACTTTGGAGACAGTCATATGATGGCTAAATGCATCCTAGCTAAATAGAACCAACATTAGTAGTAAGAGTACTTCAGTGTCTTCCCCAAAGTGTCCTCCTGTTACTTCTAGGAATCCTGAAGAAATGTTTATAAACCAGTGAGTCAGTGGCAATGACCACAGAACATACCCTCTTTTTTCTCTTTTTCTCTGGCTTCCTTGATTCCTATCTGATACATGTTTGACTATGATGCCTGTCATAAGAGTAATGTCTATACGTAGGACAATCTCCAGCTGCTTCCAAAGCTTGTAATCCTTGGGGTGCCAGACCAGTACTAAGTTCCTTACAGAGCTGAGGGCCAGCAGGGCCCTGCTCTGTGCCCTACTTGATCATTTAGGGGTATGGAATCCTTTGTTTTCAGAAATTCATAGGATCACTCTTGAGTAGTTCTTTCAGCTTCTTCCTTGAGCCTTTTCTCTGCAAAGTCCAGTGGACCTTTGGAGCAAGATGCATGTTTCTCTTTTCTTCCTCCCATTAACAAAACTATGTTCCCTTCAAATAGACAGTGGTGCACTGGGGGCATCGGTGGAGGTTGGAGGCAAGTGGGGGTAATAGGTAAGGGTCTACATTATCAATCACCATGTTATATACAGAGCATATATATACAGCATACAAATGGAATGGGATTCAAACATTTTTTCACCCTTTCTTTAAAGGAAAAACGTTTACCAAGCTCAGTATGTAAAATGATCAAAGCAAGGACAGATGTATTAGTTGAAAAGAGAAGGTAGGGTTGGGGGAGCTCTGCAGGCAATCAAAGGCTTCTTAGGTTCTCAAGAGTCCAGTTTGAAAACCAGTGAGTCTAATTCCTTTTGCTTAAAAATACAGCTCCTGAAGGCCAGAGAGTCTAAATAATGTATGCAAATAAGGCCAATATTTAGGAAATACAAACTATTTTTTCATAATTCTCTTATTTCCTTTGTACTTATTCTTAGACCTTCTCTTCTTCCACCTTGTTGCCTGCTGGTCGCAGCCTATTAATAACCAATGTTGTGGCTGGACCTGCCCTCGTGATTCTTATTATGATTGCAAGATGCTCTCAGCAATAACCATCAAGAAACTTAAAAAAAAATTCCTTATTGATTACAGGACCTGGAAATTAAATGGCACACCTGGGACCACAGAGCAAGGTCACAGGTAGAGAGAGAGAGAGAGAGAGAGAGTGAGAGAGCATGGGACTGGGGTTCTGCTTTTTATTGGGGTTGAGGGGTGTCTAGGGTTTCAAAGGCTCACTCCTTGCTGGTGAATTTAAAACATAAGAATGGGAATTAACAGCACAGGAAGAGAGAAAACAAGCAGCCGAAATCATCAGTTATCAAAATCAACCAAGATCTCTAAAACAGAGAAGTCTGTTTAGACTTCTCTAAAGTCTAAAGAGGGGATGGGTAGCTGGGGTCTTTATCTACTGGCTGACAATGTGTTTATTCAAGATAGCCATCTTTGAAGTGGATGCCTCTTTGAAGTAGATGGTTCTACAGTTTAGGCACTTGCATTATAAAAAGAAAAGCCAACTGTCAGGGCTTGCACTATGCATCTCCTTTAAAGTATTCACGCATCAGCTAAGACAACCTGTGTTTATTGACTTAGAGAAGTGACACAGACAAGAAAGAGAAGCCGAGAAGAAAGAATTTGCTCCCTGGCTCCTGGATTTCAAAAGACTAGCACTTTAGAAGTGGTGGGGAGGAAGAAATTTTCCTTTACCCTTCTAAGTTCATCTGGCTGGTCTAAAAATTAAATTTACATGAGACAGATTAGCAGAAGTAAATCACACAAAAGTTTAATAACTTGTATACATGGGAGAGACCCAGGAAAACTGAGTAACTCACGAAAATGGCAAAACCCCTCACTTAAATACCATCTTCAGCTAAAGACAAAAGTGGATGCTGGGAGTTTGGGACTTCAAAGAAAAGAAAGGCAATTCACATGGAGATGGAAAAACAAATGTTTGCTGGGCCATGCACAGATGATGGGACAGAGTGGACTCTGATCTTTAGGCCCTGCCAAGTTTCCCCCATCACACCTAGCCCATTACTTTTTGCTGGTGATAGCTCTATTCTGGGAACAGGCCCTTCAACTAAATTCTTTTAGGCAGTTAAATAGGAGGTAACAAGAAAAACTTCTTGAATCTTCTGTTTCTTAAAAATAATCAACCTAAATTAATCCTCATGCCAGAGAAACACATTTTGGGGTGGCAAATTTTGCTCCCCTGCAGAAGAGTAGAGAGACTCAAACTAGAAAATCGGAGTGCTAAATATGAAGAGTCAGGAAATTTGGAAGAAGTGATGAGAGCTTAGACTTAAGAGGTTCCCAGGGACAGGTTGCTAGTCAAATTGCCTAGAGCTGTGTCTTGGAGAACTGGCAAAAAATCCAGCATTGGTTTGGGATATGCAAAAACAAAGGGACATTTTCCTCATAGCCTGTGTAGAAGTTGAGGAGGTGTCATGGCCCCCCAAAATTAAATGGATGCAAGAAGGGCCTAGGAAGATGCTTTAGACACTTTTTTAGAGTTTCCTGTAGCAGAGTGATAAAGCCACTAGCAAGAAATTGACCAGCATCTGTGCAGATGGTGGGCAAGGACCAAATAAGGTGAAGGACATCTTACTGGATACCAATTTAGAAACATAATATTGAGAACTAAATACCCCCACCATGCCTTGGTACTTACATGGCAACCTCAGGAAAGAGGGAAGTGTTTAATAGATGCTTAAGTTATACAGTGGTTTGGATAACTGGCCACCAAATAACAGAAATGTTTTTAGAATTAAATCAGGTCTATAAATATCAGAATCTCAAGCATAAATAACTGACTTTAACATGTTTAAGTACTTTGGAAGGACAATTTAACAGTGCTTTGCTTGCTAAAAGAAAAACAAATAATGAAGGCTCCATATGTGCAAATTAGGCAAACTGTATTTCTTCATCTACCACACAACGTATTGCTCTAGAAATCTTGCTGTACAAATCTGGATATAGAGAATATTAAACTTAGCAGATTGTACAATACACCAAATTACTATTTTACTAACTTATATATTTAGAATTATCCATAACAAAAATACTAGCCATGGAAAATTTTAAGTGCTTGTCTAGTGTCCTCTGTTCCCTGGCCAATATCTAAGACTCGGATTCAGACTCAGGCTTTATCGTTTAGTGCCTGGGTTACCTTGAAGAATTACCTGCCTAAGCCTTAGCTTTCTTACCTACATATTTAGAATAATTATAATAGTTACTTCATAAGAATGGCTAGAGAGGTGAACAAAATAATGTATATAAAGTGCTTAGCACATTGCCTGCTGCATAGAAAATATCCAATACATACTGAGGATATACCAGTTATTCATATATTATCCTGGACAAAACATTTGGAAAAAGAGAAAGTTACTGTACATGCATATATTATGTTATAATCTACTATTTTTCAAACTGTGTGGGTTTGAAACAATGCAGTAGCAATCAGCATTTTTTTTCAAAGGAATAGCACAGCATAACGTCCATGGCATAAATCAAAGAGCAAGACATATGGTAAAGGTAAGTATTCTTCTGTAAAAATTTGTCCTAATTAAACTCAAAAGCTTTTGCACAGCAAAGGAAACCATAAACAAAACGAAAAGACAGGGAGTTCCCTGGTGGTCTACTGGTTAGGATTCAGCGCTTCCACTGCCGTGGCCTGCGTTCAATCCCTGGTCGGAGAACTGAGATCCCACAAGCTATATGGCATGGCCAAAATAAAAAACAAACAAAACTAAAAGACAGCCCACAGAATGGGAGAAAATATTTGCAAATGATGCAACTGACAAGGGACTAATCTCCAAAGTTTACAAACAGCTCTTGCAGCTTAATATCAAAAAAACAAACAACCCAATCAAAAAATGGGCAGAAGACCGAAACAGGTATTTCTCCAAAGAAGACATAGAGGTGGCCAAGAGGCAAACATGAAAAGATGCTCAACAGCGCTAATTATTAGAGAAATGCAAATCAAACCTACAATGAGGTACCTCCTCCCACCAGTCAGAATGGCCATCATCAGAAAGTCTACAAAAAATAAATGCTGGAGAGGGTGTGGAGAAAAGGGAACCCTCCTACTGTGTTGGTGGGAATATAAATTGTTACAGCCACTATGGAGATTCCTTAAAAAACTAAAAATAGAGCTATTATATGATCCAGCAATCCCACTCCTGGGCATATATCTGGAGAAAAACATGGTTCAAAAGGATACATGCACCCCAATGTTCACTGCAGTGCTGTTTACAATGGCCAAGACATGGAAGCAATCTAAATGTCTATCGACAGATGAATGGATAAAGAAAATGTGGTACCTCTATACAATGGAATATTACTCAGCCATTAAAAAGAATGAAATAATTCCATTTGCAGCAACATGGATGGACCTGGAGATTATCATACTAAGTGAAGTAAGTCTGACAGAGAAAGACAAATATTGTATGATATCCTCATATGTGGAATCTAAAAAAAATTATAAAATGAACTTATTTACAAAACAGAAACAGACTCACAGACTTAGAAAAAAAAGTTATGGATACCAAAGAGGAAAGGTGGGGGGGAAGGAATAAATTGGGAGTTTGGTATTGACATATACACTATCATTTTTAAAAGAGATAGCTAACAAGGACCTACTGTATAGCACAGGGAACTCTGCTCACTATTCTGTAATAACCTAAATGGGAAAAGAACTTGAGAAAGAATAGATATAAGTATATGAATAACTGAACCACTCTGCGGTACAACTGAAACTAACACAATACTGTAAGTCAACTATAGTCCAATATAAAATAATTTTTTTAAAATTTTGTCTTATTTTATGAACATATATGTAAGCATATATAGCATTATGAAATATGTTATATAATGCATTAAAGGCTAATTTTTATCCCCATTCCCCTATATTCAAACTCCTTACTATGTGACTATAAAAAATTAATAAACAGAAACATTAAATAAATAGAGTCAGGAGACCAGAAAGGGGAGTTCCCATGCCCTCTGCTGATAGCAGAGTCCAACAGGAAGGGGAAAGACCTCCTCTTCTGTCCTGGCAAGAGCTCAGCCAATGAGAGACTGTCACAACTCAGTCAATATAAAGCCATTTATATTACTCAATCTTCCCAACTTCCTTTTCCCCTCTATAAAAGAGTTCTTGCTGTTTTTTTTGCTGGGGATTTGCACATGGTTCACCATGGTTGCAGACCCTGAATTGCAATTCTTTGCTGACCTGGAATAAATACATTTTTGCTGGAGAAATAACTGTCAGTCTATTTGTTTTAGGTCAACGTGACCTTGTAGTTCCTTTATTTAAGAGGTGGAGTCTTTTTTCCAGTGCTTTGAATCTGAGCCTGGCCATGGAAATCAATCTAACCAATAGAATAGGGCAAAAATGACAGAGTGCCAGGAAAAATAGAAGAAATAGTTGTTTTCTATGTTTCATCCTTAAATTAAAGGGAATAATTCTAGTATTTAAAAATTGATTATATTTTTTCTATTTATTTTCAATTGATAACTTTCATTAGATTAAGAAAATTTCCTTTATTCCTAGCTTTTAGGATTATTCCTGATTTTTTAGAAATTTGTTTCTTTGTTGTTGTTTTATTAAATCATGAATAGGTGTTGACTACTATAAATTGCTTTCTCTGCATCCATTGAGGTTATAAGAGTAATAGTTATACAGTTATAAAAATTTGAATTCTTGTCTTCTTTTAGTACTGTTGTTTTTAATTTACTAATATTCAGAAATAAGACTAGGCTGAAGGCTTTTTATTCCCGTCACCTTTGTCCTGTTGTGATATCATTATAATAATCTTATAAATTAAATTGGGTAATGTTTCTTCTTCCTTTCTGTCACCCTTCCCCTACCTATCCCTCTCCTTGCCATCCCATAACTAAGTTTGTATAAAGCATAATTATTTATGTTTTAAAGAATTAATAGAAATTATCTCCAAATCATCTATTACTTATGTCTTTTAATATGAAGAACTCTGTTTACCATTTCAATTTATTTTATACTTAGCAGCTTAATCATATTTTCTACGTCTTGGGCCAATTTTGGTCATTTTTCCCTCCTGGGTTTTAAAATGTTATCCAGGTTTTAAGTTTCAATCTAGGTTTTAAAATTTAATGGCATAAAATTATTTATATAATTTTAAAGTGTTCCACTGTCTCAGTTATATTTTCTGATTTTACTTTTTGTGCCACCTCTTTTTCCTTTTTTCCCCTAATTTTGATCCTAATGACTACATACATCCATGAAAATTTTGGTGTATTCTAATACCGATTATGAATTTATCCTATTGAAAATATGAACTCCATCTAATGATTCATACCATTAACTGAGATATTCCAAATTTTAATTATAGAATTTAAAAATTAGATGTGTATACAGCTTTTGATAGCTCACATTTAATTTTTTCTATTTATTCTTTGAGTCATAAAGCTATATTTCAATAAATCAAGGTTTGTAATAAATGCAAATAAGTGCAATAAAACCTGCAGAGTCTTGGTATTCCATTCATTGAATACTTAAGATTTGAAATTTCCAATTGATTTTGAATAAAATGCAAATAAAATTTAGATGATTCATTTATAAAATTTCAACTCCACTCTAGTACACTTAGTTTGACTAAAATATTATTTAAAGGTTCAAAATTTCTATAATATCAATGATGAGCAGAAAAGAAATATATACACATATATGTATGCATATGTGTATGCATATTTTTAAAAATTGCAAATTTTGACAATGACTGCTTCTGATTCAACTGATACAATATCTCATCTCATTTGGAAGAAAGTCTGAATTATGTATGTACCACAATTAATCCCAAGTCATTTCTGTCCATAGCATTTTTTTCTTAGCAGCTTTATTGATATATGATTCACCCATTTAAAATCTACAATTCAGTGGCTTTCAGTATTCATCACCACAATCACAAAGTTGTGCATTTATCACCACAATCACTTTTTTACTATTTTCATCATCCTCAAAAGAAACCTCTTATCCATTAGCACTCCCCACTTCTCTCTTCCCCTAGTCCAAATCACTAATCTATACTTCTTTTATGGATTTGTCAAGTCTGGTCATTTTATATAAATGGAATCATACTATGGCTATATTTGTGTACTAGCTTTGTGTGGGGTTATGTGTTCTTTTTCTTGAGGTATATACCTAGGAATGGAATTATTGAGTCATATGGTAACTCCATGTTTAACATCCTGAACTGCAAAATAATTTTCTGAAGAAGCTGAACCATTTTATACTTCCATCAGAAATGTATGAAGATTCCAATTTTTCCACTTCCTTGCAAACACTTGATATTATTTGCAGTTTTGATTACAGCCATCCTAGTGGGTGTGAAGTGGTATCGTATTTGGTTTTGGTTTGCACTTCCCTAATGATAATGATGGTGAGAATCTTTTCATGTGATTTTATTGACTATTTGCATAACTTCTTAGAGGAACCTCTGTTCAAATCATTTGTCCATGTTTTAATTAGGTTGTTTTTTCACTGCTGAACTGTATGAGTTTTTTGTATATTCTGGATAAAAATCCCTTTTCAGATATTTGATTTGCAAATATTTTCTCACATTCTTTGGGTTGTCTTTTTACTATCTTGATGATATATCCTTTGAAGCACAGCGTTTTTAAAATGTTTTATGACCTTCAATTTATCTATTTTTTTCTTTTGTTGATTGTGCTTTTGGTGTCATAGTTAAGGTTTTGCCTAGCCCAAGGTTATGAAGATTTACTGCTATATTTTCTTCAAAGAGTTTTATAACTTTAGCTCTTATGTTTGGTCTATGATCCATCTTGAGTTAAATTTTGTGTATGGTATGAGGAAGCAGTCCAACTTGATTCTTTTGCATATGTGGATATCCAGTTGTTCCAGAGCTATTGATTTAAAGAGACTTAATATCATTGAGATGGCAATACTCCTCACATGTTCTACAGATTCAGTGAAATTCTTGTCAAAACCCCAGCAGACTTTCTTCAGAAATTGACAACTTAATCCTAAAAATCATATGGAAAATTATGAACATGGGATGAATGAATATGGGACATCTTTCTTTTTATTTATGTTGCCTTTAATTTTCTTCAAAAATGTTTTGTTGTTTCTCAGAGTAGGATATTTTCTATTCTTTTTGTTAAATTTATTCCTGAGTACTTTATTATTTTTGGAATTGTTTCTTAATTGTGTTTTCAGATTATTCATTGCTAATGTATAGAAATACAATTGATTTTTATATATTGATCTTGTGTCCTGAAACATTGCTAAACTCATTTATTAGTTCTAATAATTTTTAGATTCTTTAGGATTTTGTATATACAAGATAATGTCATCTGCAAATAGAGATCATTTTACTTTTTCCTTTCCATTATGAATGCTTTTTATTATTTCTTCTTGCCCTGGCTAGAACCTCCAGTATAATGTTGCATAAAAGTGGTGAGAATGGTCATCTTTGTCTTGTTCTTCATCTAAGGGAAAAACATTCACTCTTTCACCAATAAGTATGATTTTAGCCATGGACTTTTTAAAAATGCCTATTATCAAACTGAGAAAGTTTCTTCTATTCCTAGTTTGTTGAGTGTTTTTATCTTGAAAGAATGTTGCATTTTGTTGAATGCTTCTTCTACATCTAAGGAGATGATCACATAGCTTTTGCCCTTTATTCTCTTGATGGTGTGTATTACATTAATTGATTTTGTATGTTAATGCAACCATATATTTCTAGTATAAATCCCACTTGGTCTTGGTATGTTATCCTTTTTACTTATAGCTGGATTAAGCTTGCTAGTATTTTATTGAGGATTTTTGGATCTATATTTATAAGGAATATTGGTCTGTACTTTTTCTTTGTCTGTTTCAATATCAGAATAATATTGGCCTTGTAGAATGAGTAGGGAAATGCTCCCATCTCTTCTATTTTTGGAAAAGTTTCTGAGGAAGTGGTATGAATTTGCCTCTAAATATTTGGTAGAATTTATTAGTGAAGTTGTTTGGGCTTGGGCTTTTCTTTGTGAGAGGAAGCTTTTAAATTACTGATTCAATCTCCTTACTTGTTAAATGTCTACTCAGATTTTCTATTTCTTCTTGTGTCAGTTGTGGTAGTCTGTGTCTTTCTAGGACTTTGCCCATTATAGTTTTTATAGTATTCCCTTACAATTTCTTTTTATTTTGGTAAGGTTGGTAGTCATATCCTCTCTTTCATTCCTGATTTTAGTAATTTGATGTTTCCCTTTTTTTTTTTTTTCCTGGTCATTCTAGGTATCAATTTAGTTGATCTTTTCAAAAAAACAAATTTTGGTGTTGTTTATAATCTTTATTGTTTTGTATTCTCTATTACTTTCATTTATGCTGTAAACTTTATTATTTCCTTCCTTCTGCTTCCTTTGAGTACAGCCAGCTCTTCTGTTTCTAGTGTTCCAAGTTGGAAGGCTAAGATATTGATTTGATACATTTTTTCTTTTTTAAATACAGACATTTGCAGCTATAAATTTCTATCTAAGCACTGCCTTAACTGCATTCCATAAGTTTTGCTGTGTTATGTTTTCATTTCCATTCAGTTTAAAGTAATTGCTAATTTTCCTTGTGATTCCTTTTTTGACCCATTAGTTATTGAGTGTGCTGCTTAATTTCCACACATATGTGAATTTCCCAAATTCCTATTATTGCTTTCTAGTTTCATTCCATTGTGGCGGGAGAACATACTTTATGTAATCTCAATCCTTTAAAATGTATTGAGGCTTTCTCTAAATCCTAGCATATAGTTTATCCTGGAGAATTTTCCATGTGTTCTTGAGAAGAATGTGTATTCTGTTGAGTAGAGTGTTCTAAAGATGTCTGTAAAGCCTAATTAGTTTGTAGTGTTGTTCAAGTGTTATATTTTCTTGTTGCTCTTCTGACTAGTTCTGCTATCTATTGTTGAAAGTGGGATATTGAAGTCTTCAACTATTGTTGTTGAATTGTCTGTTTCTCATTACAATTCCATCTGGTTTTTTGCTTTATAGATTTTGGGGTTCTGTTTTTAGGTACATAAATGTTTATAATTGCTATATCTACTAGATAGGTTGACAGTTTTTTCATTATAAAATGTCCCTCTTTATCTCTAGTAACTTTTTTGTTTCTTAGTTTTAAAGTCTATTTTGTCTGTTAGTATAGCCACTCTTGTTTTTTTATCGTTGCTTTTTGCATAATGTATCTTTTTGCATCCTTTTTACTTTTTAAACTATTTGTATTTTTGAATCTAAAGTGTGTCTCCTATAGACAACATATAGTTAAATCTTGCTTTTATACCAGTCTGACAATCCCTGCCTTTTGACTGGATTGCTTAATCAATTCATATGTAGTGTTATATTGGTAGGGCTGGATTTATGTTTGTCATTTTACATGATTTTTTGTATATATTTCATGTATTTTGTCTTCCTCTGTTTCTCCTTTACTGCTTTACTTTTTAATTGAGAGAATATTTTCTAGTGTAACATTTTAATTTCTCTAATTTTTTTTCACTTTATTCTTTATTTTCTTAGTGGTTGCCCTAAAGTTTACATACTAACTTATCAGAATTGACTCTAGATTTATCTTAATTTAGTGCCAATGAGATATAGAAATATTAATCCTAGTATCTCTATTCCTTCCTCCCTTTTTTAGTTTTTTCTTTTTCTTTTTTTTTTTTTTGTGGCCTCTCACTGTTGTGGCCTCTCCCATTGTGGAGCACAGGCTCTGGACGCACAGGCTCAGCAGCCATGGCCCACGGGCCCAGGCACTCCGCGTCATGTGGGATCTTCCCAGACCGGGGTACGAACCCGTGTCCCCTGCATCAGCAGGCAGACTCTCAACCACTGCGCCACCAAGGAAGCCCCTCCCTTTTTTAGTTTATTATTATTATACATATTGTATCTTATTACATCTTTATATGTTACAAACTCAACAATATATTGTCATAAATATTATTTTATATAACTTTATGTCTTTTAGAATATATGAGAGAATATATTAGAGCAAGAACTAAATGTCACTTCTGTTTCTATTCATCTGTTCCTGTGGATTAAACTTACCACCTGGAGTCGTTTCATTACAGTTTTGTTCTCATCTGCCTCCTTTGTATGCTATTATCAAATATATTACATTTGTATATGTTATAAGCCCATCAATACAATTATATACATATTTTGTATGTATTTACTATTTAAATAAGAGAAAAAAAAAGAAATATACAGTTATATGTCTTTTATAATTACCTATGTAATTACCTTATTGGAGCTCTTTGGTTTTTTGGCATGTGTGCATTTGAATTATTGTCTGGGGTCATTTGCTTTCAACCTAAAGAGGCTTCTTTAGTGTTTCCTGTAAGGCAGGTCAGCTGGCAATTCTCTTAGTTTTTATTTATCTAGAAATGTTTTTTGCCTTCATTTTTGAGAGATAGTTTTACTAAATGTAAGATTCTTGTTTGACAGTTCTTTCAGCACTGTAAATATGTTATCTCACTGTCATCTGGCCTCCATTGTTTCTGATGATAAATGAACTGTTAATTTTATTGAGGTTCCCTTATATGTGGTGAGTCATTTTTCTCTTGCTGTAAGGTTTTCTGTTTGCTTTTCAACACTTTAGGTGTGATATGTTTGAGGGTGTATCTATTGGGGTTTATCCTAGTTGGAGCTTGATGAACTCCTTGCATTTGTATATCAATGTTTTTCATCAAATTTGGGGAGTTTTCAGCCATTATTTCTTCAAACATTTTTTTCTGCTCATTTCTTTCTCTCCTCTCATTCTGGTAACTCCATCGCACATATGTTGGTGTGCTTAATAGTTTTCCACATTTCTCTGAGGCCCGTTCATTTTTCTTTATTCTTTTTATTATCTATTCTTCAACTTTATTGATCTGTTTTCAAGTTCCCTAATTGTTTCTTCTAACAGCTCAAATCTACTATTGAACCTCTGTAGAAAATTTTTTCATTTAGTTATTTCACTTTTCAACTTCAGAATTTTCATTTAGTTCTTCTAAATAATTTATATCTCTTAACTGATATTCTTTTTTACTAAGACATTGTTATCATGGCTTCCTTTACTTCTCTAAGCATGGTTTCCTTTACTTCTTTGAATATACTTAAAATCGCTGCTTTGAAGTCTTTGTCTGCTAAATTTGACATCTGGGCCCTCTCAAAGACATTTTCTTTTGCCTGCTTTTTTTCTCCCTCTATATATATTGCTGTCACACCTTACTGTTTCTTTGCATGTCTCAATATTTTGTTGAAAACGAGACATTTAAATAACATATTATAGCAAATCTGGATATTGATCTACTCTACTTGAATTTCTTTTGTTGTTTTTATTCTTTATTTGTTTAGTGACTTGGCTATACTACTTCAGTGAAATCTATTTTACCTGTAGTGTGCATCCTTTGGTATCACTCCTCAAAGAGCACAGCCTTGGGCATAAACACAGTCACCATGGGATGACAGTGGTTTTTAACAAAGTTCTCTTTAACGATATCTTTCTCTGATCCCTCTGGTAAGCTAGTCTCTCTCTTTTAGCTACTCTTCCTCTATTGGTATCACACCCAGCTTTTAGACTCCACTAATTGTCTATTGATTGCTCTATTATTTCAACAATACCTTGGGGAATAGACTGTTCTACAGTCTGATTCAGTTAGAGTCAAGCTTCTATACAGGGGTAGTTTTTGAGGCCAGTCTTTTGTTCCAACCACACGAGGTGTTTTCTTCGCTTTATCTTTCCTTGTTTCTCTCTGTTAAACATATAGCTGATCTGTGATTTAGCTTGTAGCTTTCATGGACTACCAGCCTCTTCTTAATTGTCTGCCACCAAAATCTTCATTGTATTTGACAGTGCCTTTAGGCTCGAACTTCCCTATACTCTCTCCAAATAAAATCATTTCCCTTAGGAAGAGTTATGGAGCTTTCTATTCTTGCAGCCTGCCTGTCCCCCTGGGTAAGAACTCTGAGCAACCTCTCCAGATCATTATTCTGCACTAATATTTATGTTCATATTATCATCACAAAACTATTTCATTTCAATGATGAACTTTTAAACCAAATTTACTATAATATTCACTATAATGTCAGATGTTTAATATTTTATAGAATAAAACTCTAAAAGCTTTACATTGATTCCATGAATTCAATAAAAAAAATCAAACCATTATTAAAATTAATTGAGTTTCTCTGCATGTCTGATATTTTTAAGCACACTTTTATTTTACTCAGCAGGTACTATGCATGCTGTTCAAAGGGAGGTGTCTTTGTGTCAGGAAAGAAGAGGGGAAAAAAGATGGCTTATCTCTGTCTTTCAAATTTAATCACGAATTAAAATAACCACTCTTTTCACTGCAAAGATGTGTCACATTATACTAGATGAGATGATGGTTAAGTCTGGAATTACAATATGGAAGTCACCACGTCCATTCTGGATTTTCAATACAATAATAACAATGCATACTACTACTACTAAAAATAATAATATACATGATATATATAACATTGTATATATAACGTTTTATATATATATATACACATATATGTGTGGGTGTGTGTGTGTGCGTGTGTGTATATTCCAGCACTAAACTAAATGGAATTCCAGATATGGAATAAGCTGGAACTATTCTGGGAAAACTGGAACATACAGACAATACTCTCCATGTACTGATTTGATTAAATAGTGACATATTCACATGGTACCTCTCTCTGTTTATTTGGGTCCTCTTTAATGAGTTTCAGAGAAGAGCCAGAACTCTTGAAAATTTCAACTGATGAGGTTTTCTTGTCCCACACTTTTACTCACTCTCCATGGTCTTCCTCCCCACAAATCCAATACTATTATTGACTGGAAATTTTATTCCCAACTTACCAAACATATTAAATTGAATTATTAATATTTTATATAGTCAGCACTCAGATGATGTATAATTTTTTTGGCAGGGGGACTTACCTTTAGATCTTGTCTTCTACTTCTGTTTTAGGGACTCATTTTAAAGGAGATAAACTTTATGAGTCCTTATGTATCTGGAAATTTCTTTGTTTCATCATCACTTCTGAGTGATAGTTCAGCTAGGTACAAATTTTTAAATTAAAATGTTTTTTCCTCAAAATTTTGATGATATGACTCCATTGTCTTCTGGCACCAAAACCATTGATAAGTAATTAATCTTCACTGCAGAGTCTTATTTGTGTGTAGACACTCTCTTTTTCCATTGTATATTTTAGGATTGTCAATGTCCTGAAGTTTTCATCTTATGTACCTAAGTATAATTATTTTATTGTAATATTTCTCAGCACATGGTAAATTTTTTCAAACTCAGGACTCATATCTCTCTTTAGCTTCATAAAATTATCAGTGATCTTTCCTTAAAATGTTTTGTTTACATTTATCTTTAATATCTCCTTCTGGAGAAATTTCTTAATTTATCATCCATATCTCAAGCCATATATTCTAGCACTTTATCTCTTTGTGTTTAATTCTGAAATGAGTTCATTTTATTATTCCAGTGGATTTACTTTTCCTCTGTGTTAATTGTATTCAGCCTGCTTTAAAGTTTTATTTTTTTAAATTTCAATAACAATTCTTCATCTATAATGTTTCTAATTAATTATTTTTCATAATTATCTGTTCTTGCTGCATAACCCCCTTTTTCTTGTTTTTAAAATTTCATTCATCTCTCATGGTTGTAATCCCTTCTTCATCTTGCTAATGAAATCAAAATAACTTTTTAAAAAGTCCTTTCTGGTTGTAC
Source organism: Monodon monoceros (assembly GCF_005190385.1). NCBI lineage: Eukaryota > Metazoa > Chordata > Mammalia > Artiodactyla > Monodontidae > Monodon > Monodon monoceros. The sequence goes on from NW_021703777.1 coordinate 47,471,204, forward strand.
TAGTATGCTTATTTTCCTTAGTCAGCTTTTCTGTTTACCAAGTTTGTTGTTTGTCTTTTGTTAAGTGCTTGTATAGTCATTTTCCACAAGATATCTCCTCCTAGAGCATCCTGGTCTCTTACAGCAAGTTTGTGGTGGCCTCAACACAGGCTCTGCTGGTGGTCTGGCTCCAGAGCAGGCCTGGCACTCAGGGTTGCACTCTTCACAGATCCACTTCCAGATTTGTTCCTGCTAAGGCACAGATCCAGACTCCCATAACTGTACAAGCTGTGCTGCAGGAACCCCAAGCTATATGGCAGGAGGTACTGCTGTTCTAAGCTCAGCCAGGAGAGTAGAAAGCAGGTGGCACCTTTCCCAGAACCCAGTTTTACTCAAGCTGTGCAGATGTGATCCTGAGCTATGTGCACAACTTGTGTGGGCATAAAGATGCCAGCACTTTTTTCCAAGCATTCACCTGAGTCTCAGCCCTCTCCTACCCGTGGGCTAACTTCACAGCTTCAGACTGTTCTGAATTTTATTTGTTCCTCATTGCTTTTTTCTTTTAGTGGAATATCCTTATTCTACTCTACAGAGACCTACCTTTCTTATTTTCTAGAATAACTATGTTTATTAATTTAAAAAATGTTTTGCCATATTGTCAAATGATATACAAAACATTTTATTTCCCACTATTCACTTAGGAGAAGAGAAAGGCTGATTCAATTTCAATTGATTAACATTCCAGTTCAGGTGTATCCTGAATTTTGAAACTTGGTTTCTCCACTGAAAAGGTCAGAAACATCTAGTTTTATATTACATTCAATTCTTGGAAAAACTATGGCTGGGTGTACCCAATGATGTGGAGGGATGGGCATGAAAGAAGTACCTGTGGGGAGGACAGATCTTCCAAATGTCGTGACATATCATTTTACAGTATTAAAAAATCCTATTCATTAATATCACCACTGCTCTCATGAGAAAAAACATTAAGCATTTGGAAACTGTCAAGCTCACAGTGGGGACACTGCTTTTGCAAAATTCTAAGTTTGCTTGAAATCAAACTATAGCCTAGCTCACACATCTAGTACAAGTCCACCACAACTCGCCTGGGTGCCTTTTGTACCTGCTACCAGTCTTTGCTTTCATATTTTCCTTCCCACTGACAAAAACAGACCAGTGGGCACTCTGATCCATTTCCTTCAAGCCCAATAGAAGGATCTGTCTTTAGCGCCAAGCAAAGATTTCCCCACCCCATTCACCTTTCTGATCTGAGGGTCATGCCACTTTCCAGCACATTGGAAAGACTGTGGTGATGAATATAATGAATGATTTCATTTGTCACTTGAGACCCCACCCTCCACAAACAGAGAGTGTCACAACCTTAGCATATAATCATCCCATGACAACAGTTGGGACAAATAGTAACAAGAGGATTGTTCTGTCACACCTATCAACAAACTGAAATGGTGTTAGTTCTAAGTTTGGTCCTCCATAAAGCATAACAATAATGTTATTAAACAATGTTTGGAGCCAAACCTTACAGAGTCCACTACCATAGATGGGGTCAGTATGCAAGCCAAAGTCAGGAAAGAATGGGCACCTTGAAAGAACGAAAAAAACTCTCTGTTCTCTTAGGGATTTAATGGGTGGGTCTGTTACCTTGCCTACAAGCTTTGTTTTGGGAGAATAACTAGTTGTTTATATCATTGTCTGTGATGCAAGGACCACAAAATTAAGGGCAACACATTCTTATTCATTTGGAAACATTAAAACTATCCAGAGCATGGCACTCTGAAGAGGCTTGAGATGAAAGGCGGGAAATCAAGGGAATAAGTTTTTGAGGTTAAAAAAAAAAAGCGTATTAAAAACAAACAAATGAAACTAAACAATAAAACTAAATACCAAAAAAAAAAAAAAATCCAATGCTTGTTATAAAAAATGAAGAAAATCCACACAAAGGGATTTGAGAAAGCTTCTCCATTAGGAACCAGTAGTTACCCAGTAGGGTAATCAGGTTTGTCACTTGGTCTGCACAAGCATGCAGTCTGAGTCATTGGAAAGAACCTGGGCTTTGGAGGCAAACAGATCTCCACCTTGACAATTATAAACTGTGTGTTCTTACACTAATGGTAAGATTATATTCCACATTTATAAAAATAAACACAATGACACTTCCCGAAGCCCTAAATTTCTTATAAAAATAAAATTAAGTAGATGAAAGCACAGAGCATGGTGCTTGGCATACAGTAGCATTTGATGAATGACAATTGCCTTTGGTTTCTTAGTTTTCTAACTGAAATCTCAAACACAATATGAATATTGTGTTGTATATAGCTTTAATGACATTAAGTTACCATAAGTGACCTTATTCCTAGGTAACTAAAATGTCTTTCTTTATATAAGTTGCTTTCTTTATAAGTTGCTTCAAACTTTTTTTTCAAAAAAGTCAAGGTATAATTAAATATCTTTAAATAAATGTCATTGTTAACTTCCTTTTGGCAATTTTAGCAATTCAATTTATTTTGTGAATATCCCTAGTTATTTGTTTAGGGTAAAAAACAAATATAGCTTGAAGGACCACATAAAAATAAACCAAAATTGCCCCAGTTTTACCTGTTTTAGCCACTATTGTTATGTGACTATGACCTCCAGCTGATTCCAGGAAAGCAATGTCATAATCAGTGAGGCATTATTTTTGTCTCTTTGGTCAGGGGAGGGGAGGGGAGCCTTTCCCTTACATAATTATTCTAGGATTAGTGGTGCACCAACCATTTTCCATGTAGAGTTTACAGGCCAGAATCCCTAATGAGGCACATTGGATGATGAGAGAACATTTGATGAATATATAAGAATAAACAATAGATAAAAAAAGATTTTGATTTGAGTTCTAAATTAATTCCTTGGCCATGAAAACACACAAAAAATGTACAAGGAGTTAAAACTTCTCCAGTTGGAGCGCATATTTTGCTAGAAACAAATATGGGTCTATGACAAAAAGAAACGGAGATGAAGGGATAATTGTTGCCCCTCTCAACAGATTATTGATTCCTAAAGAATGTCAGCCTCACTCTATGAGATTATGCTCTTTAGCACTGCCATGCATTATGAATGGGACACATATGGCAGGCTGTTTTGTAAAAGCAGAACTGGAATAAAGATGTAGCAATACCCTACTCAAATAAGGAAAATGCCAAGTTTTTTGCTATTTGAATATATGAATGGGAAATGTTCTTAATTGGCAGAGAGTTACAGAAGTGTAGATATAACTCTGGAAGCTTTGCAAATTTAAACTCATGCTTGTTTTTTGTCTTCCTTAAATATGCCCCTTGGGTTCTATTAAAAAGTGTTACTAATAAAATGTGGAGTGTGACCAACATAGCTGTAAATTCTTGAGAAACAGTTATGCATGCTTGATGCCTGCTCCTTCAATTATTATAACACTGGCACTTAAGAAAAAACAAATAAACAAGGAAAATAAAAGCACATCCCCACTTTCCAAAATTATGGCAACAATAGCCAAAAGCAGAATGAAGAATCAAGATCAGGGGCTTTAGAATAAGACAGGGTTCCAAGTGCTGGTTCAGCTACTTCACTGTATGACCATGACAAATCAATTCACTATAAGCCTCAACTTTTTGCATCTATAATGTAAGGATAATAAACTTACTAACCTCATAAGGGTGTTGTGAGATTTAAATAAGATGATGTTTCAGAAATGCTCAACAACTATTAGCCCTTATTACCATAATAGATAAACATTATGAACACTAATATTTAAATAAAATGATGAAAATCCTATACTGAAACTCCCTACTCAAAGATTATTTTCAAATCTGCTTGATAACAACCAGTATGTTTTAAAAAATAATGTTCCATAAAACCGCGGTGGGGTGGGGATGGTGGTGTGCTGAATTGGGCGATTGGGATTGACATGTATACACTGATGTGTATAAAATTGATGACTAATAAGAACCTGCAGTACAAACAAACAAACAAACAAACAAAACAACTAATACTAAACTTCCTTTGGGTTATTTGTATGGAAATATGTTAATATAAATGTTTCAGACATTACATGAAATTTCTAAAAATCTTATATGTTCTGGTATAATGTTATAAGTCATAATTCTAATTATTACTTTAAAATGTATATCTCAGAAATAACTAAATTTCCTTGTCAACTGCATTATTATGAACTTTCATCACATCTTTAACCGTGGTCATGTTTAAGTCTTCTGTCATTTACAGACAGTTCTGGGTGTACTCTGATGCTTTTGCAAAAATGTTCCTATGAAAGTGTTTCATCTTCAAGGAATTCATGGAAAAGACTCTGACAAGTACAGCTTTCTGGTAACTGACTATACTGCTGAACTGAATGAAGAAGCATTTTCAGAACTCTAATGGAAAACTGATGAATTCATAAAAGTGCTAACAAAAGATCAAGATGAAAAAAAGAATTAATTACATGGGACTGAGTGAACTGATGAGGATGATTATAATTTTTGTGACTTTCTGTTTGAATAAAAAAAAAATCCCACAAGGACTCAGAGGCAAAAAATATACAAATCAATTTTCACTGCAAAGTAAAGAAGCTGTTACAGTGGAGGATTACTGGACTGAATGTCAATATCATGACACAGTATGAGTGTGTTTCGTGTTTGGTAACTGCAATCATTGTTGCTTTTGTTGTGGTCATCCATTTACAATGCTTGGTGTCAGTTTATTTATCTCTTGTAAAAATGAAATACAGTGTGTGTGTGTGTGTGTGTGTGAAAACAAAAAAATAAAATGGTAAAAAAAAATAATGTCCCATGATACTCAAATATAAGAAGGTAATAATTATTTAATTATTTAATACCTCTCTTTTCTTCTAAGAGTTATTGTTTCAGCTAATACATTTAGGTGTTTAATGCATTTTAATTTAGTTTCTCTATATGATGTGAGGAAGGGATCCAATTTTATTTACTTGTATGTGGATATCTGCTTGTCCAAGTAAAATTTTTCAAAAACACTGTTCTTTCCCTATTGAATTATCTTAGTACATTTCTTCAAAATCAATTGACTATAAATGTAAAGGCTCATTTCTAAACTCTCAATTCTATTCCACTGAGGGAAATACACACACACACACACACACACACACACACCCCTATCTTTATGCTTGTACCACATAAACTATAGTACTATGGATACCATAGTTCTGTAGTAAGTTTTGAAATCATGAGTTGTAAGTCCTCCAACTTTCTTTTTGTTCTAAGATAGTCTTGGCAATTCTGGGTTTGCTGCATTTCTGTATGAATTTTAAGATAAACTTGTCAAGGTCTACAAAAAAGGCAACTGCAATATTGATAAGAATTGCATTGAATCTGTATAACAGTTTGGATAGTGTTTCCATCTTAACAATGTTAAGTCTTCTGATTTATGACTATAGGATATTTTCCCATTTATGTTGGTCTTCTTTAATTTAATACAAGTTATATCGTTATTTTGTTAGATTTATTCATAAGCATTTTATTCTTTGTTGGTGTTACTGGAAATGAAATTGCTTTCTGATTTTATTTCAGATTTTCCATGCTAATACATAGAAATAAAATTGGTAATGTGTATTGATTTTTGTATTCTGCAAAAAAAACCCAATAATAATGTCCCATGATACTCAAATATAAGAAGGTATTAATTATTTAATCACATAGAAAAAAACTTAATGTCCCTATACATGCTTTTTTTCAGAAATGTCAAGGACTAGCTAGTGCTGGAGATGAAGCAGATAAATTTGAAACTAAATAGGTTTTTCTAAGGTTTAAAATAACACAGGGGCAAAAAATGACTGTGCCTCTATTCATCGCAAAGCTTGCTTCAGTTAAAATCTGGATTTGTCTGTGACTGACTATAGTAGAATGAGGTATTAATGACACCTGGATAGCTCTAGGGGCTTGAGGCAAGAGGAAAGACCTTCAGCAGCAAGGAACCTTCAAGACAGAATGGCAAAGGTAGAAAAAAGGAACCCAAATGAGAGCAGGTACAGGTTTTCCTTTCCTACCTCTTTCCCTCATATTCTTGCCCCACTCCTTCCTCTTGGTGCTAATTGAAAACTAGATGACTTCTTTCTATTTCTTTCTACTAAATTAATTTAAAAGCCAAAATTACCCTCAATTTCAGCACCCCTAGGCCTTTCAGTTTCCCATCTGTTTTGATAAGCTTCACTGAGATATAATTTATATCCCATATAAGTTAATTATCCATTTAATTCACATGTCTTTTCATTTCTTCTTTTCTCCCAAGAAGAGTCATTTAATTAGCACTCTTGGTACTTTGCAGGAGACAAGCCATTTCAGCTTTAGTACACCACTCCCACACTCTTCTACCTTAAAAGGTTAACAGTCCCAGAAGACAACATGGACCACAGGCAGAATCTTGCCACAGACTGGGAATGGATCATCTTAATATTTTTTATTTCATTTTATAATTGTGAAATCAGTACACCTTGAAGAATTTATTTGGAGAAATCAGAGAAAGATAAAGAATCAGTATTTATCTATCACCTATTAGCCATTAGCCTGAGGTAACAACTCTTCTCAAGTTGTATTTTTTCATCTTTATTTTCTGTTGTCAATGTGTGTGTGTGTGGGGGGGGTTTATTTAGATTTCTAGCATGTCTATAACCTAATATAATCATTTTTCAAAATATAATTGGTTGTAAGAATTCCTTCTTATAGCTACACCATCATTTATTAAATATTCCCATGTTGTTGGATGTTTAGGCCGTTTCCAACTTTTTGCTATGATAAATAAATCTGTGATGGATATCTTTGAATATTTCTCTGAAAGCCTCCTTGTATTGCTCTTTAGGATAAACTCCTGGATGTAGTATTTTGAGACCTAAGATAATGTCTGTTCACAAGCTTATATCTGAAACAAGTTTTAAAGTCTATTTATTTGTGTTTGAAGAAATTTACTCAGGCTTACGATCTCATCTAATGCCCACAGTAAACTAATGCCATTTTCTAAGTTCTTTTCAAGCCATACAGAGCTTCCACTAAAAAGTCAGAAAATTTATCATAAAGTAGAGGAGGGGGAAACTCCTTCAAGTAGTTTTTTATTCAAAAAAAAGTAAATTTGGGGTGACATCTTAATGACCTAAAACAACTTATGTTACTCTTAATTTACAAAGAGGAATTTTCATTCATTCTGACATGGTGTATCACATTATTTTTATGACTATCCTAAGTATCCTGTGAAAGATGTATATTATGTGTCCTTTTTGTGTGTGTGTGTGTGTTTTACAGAGATAAGGAGTCTTCCTGCCTATCTTTAAAATAACTGTAAGCATGAGTTATGAGACACATACAACAGAAACATGATGGAAATACAACTGCCCTTTTTTTGCAACATAATATGTGATCCCTGATATTGATTTCTATCTTGATTGAAAGGGCACACATTAGGAAGATACTAAGAGCAGACTGGCTGCAATCTGCACACTTAGAGAAGACCTATGACTTATTTAAATTTGTTCCAACCACAGTCATAAAGCCCAGACCCATGCATAGTTACTCATTAATGCTCAAGTTTTGTAACAAAGGTACGTCATTCTAAAATAATCAATTATTAAGTAACCAAATCAGAAATAAATTAGGGAGGAAACGGAGGAAACGCACTTAGGTGAAAGATGGAGAGCCAGAGCCTGAAACATTTCTCTGAATATGTACGTGGGTGAGAAGAAAGGACTTTCACAGAAACCTGCCTGAGGAGATCTATGGCAACACAGTGATTCCTTCCTTCTCGTTGCCCTCCTTCAGAACCAAAGCCACACCTAAAGCAGGTAGCTAGGTGCACAGTCAGATTCTCCATAGCCTATTTCAAACACCACCTCTGTATAGATTATTACACAAGCGTTGATGTGTGATATTTCATCCCTGAATTTTTTTAAAAAATAGCTTCCTGAATTTTAATTAGATGTGCGGTGTTATTGCAAAGCCACAACTAGTAATGACTGACTCTAGCTCTAATGAAATAATTTCACTTTCTGCCAGTCATCACACATTTGGGAGAGACATTCATCAATACCACAAATCTGAATGTACCGCAGGAATGATGACTTCACCAAAGAAGGGCTCATACTACCCACACGAGAAAGTAAAGCAATGGTATTTTCTCGTTCTTTCACTGAGGACAAGTCATCACCTCTCAGCCGTTTCTCTGCCTTTTCCCTACCTTACCTTTGAATTCTGCACCTGTAAGCTCAGAGTCAATGGTGTTGATGCAATGCTATATTAAGCTTTCGGGAAGTGGAACAGCCCTAAACAAGGTGTTAAGGAGAATCTAAGTTTGAATGGATCCTGAAGAGATCATCGGCCCCGATGAAAGCTTTTTTCAAGTTTTAGGAAAAAACCTTAAACCAAGATAAGCACCTGACTTCTAAAGAAGGAAGTTTATTCATTTAACAGTGAGTTTTCTAGTTTCCAATGTAAGGTTCTTCATGAGGTACAAGAAATACAACGATAATAAGACACGGTCCTGGCCACTGGAGGTCACAATGCAGTAGGAGTAACATCAATACTATCCCCTAATATGGTCACCTTCAGTGCTGTCCCACTTGTAATCCGTACTGTTCTTTACTCATCACATATCTCATCTAGGTCCTCTGTATTGCCATTCTCCTTTTCCTCTGTCACTATCTTGTTACACTTCAAAATTTCCGATGTGATGCTTGAAAGAAGACTTTACTACTTTAAATAAAGGCACCCACTGTCACCCCATGTTAGCATCATGTATTTAAAATTTTACATAATATTAAGGCGTATTTTATGCCTTACATGTGTCTTGTTAAACAGCTTTGTTACAGCTATAAACAATGACTTGATACAGCCTCATATAAAGTAAGGGCTACTAAAAAATTAATAAACTAGAAAGAGGTAAGTCCATTGAAGCCATGGTAAAAAGAAAATGCCTTAAACCTCCTCTTCAGTGTAGTCCAGATAGCATTTATTGGAGTCACTTGTTGAAGTGAGTCATAATATTCAAGGGACATATTCAAAAGGGCACAGAAGCTGTAGAGTAGATTTTAAATCATCTGCTGATAACCAAGGAAAATATCATGGCTTTAGGTACCACTCTTTATTCAATATGGATTAGATACCCTAGAACCTATTGGGTTTTAGTGCAGAGAGAATAATTTGCTAACAGAGGGGTAGAGGGCTTTTAATCCCTACTAGCATGTAGACTCTGAATGTCATACCCATGTCTGCCTTGACCAGACCCTCCAGAGAGTTGAATAGACAGCATAGGGGTAATAATAAATAGAAAAAAATAGACTGGATGACCAGGAAAAAATAGCCTAAATGGCCAGGAAAAACTATAGAGCATATCCAAAGTATGTAGAACTTTTGTTTCAGGTCCTGGTTTTTAAAAAGCAAGAATGAATTTAAGTCAATAGATGGTTCAAGCAAAAATTAAGCAGCCCAGCCTCAGAAATCAGATAATCAGACCATAAAGAACTGAAAAAATAATTTGTTCTTGTTTTACAAAGCATTAAAATAATTATATAATAAGCATGAGATATACATGGTTACTATAACCAGGCTCTCTGGTGAAAAAAATTATATGAAGATACAATAGTCTGTGAGAATTGAGGCCGGAAAAAGCAAGTCAACTGGGAAACCTAGCCAAGCCATATAATGGAAATCAAATGCATCGAAGGATAAAGGATGATCATGACAAGTCCACTAGGCACATACCAGAAACACAAGCTCAAACAGAAAATACAAGCTGTGAGAAACATTTGTTAATGATGCTTAAGTTTATATGTGGAAAAATTCAACATTTATGAAGTTAAGACAATCATTCTATTTTTAGAGCATAATTTTGCCTCTACTATATGGTGTATTTTGTTTTCCCAAAGATGTTTTCTCATGTTACTCAAAAAGTACTTTCAAAGATGATAAAGAGTGGAGTTACAAGGGAACAACAAGTATGAAACAGCAAAGCTTCAGGAAAAAAACCCACAATATTTTTCCTACACAATTATTCAAAGTGAATGCTGCAGCAAGAATAGGCCATCCTTCATTAGCACTGGTTATGCAGAGGCAAAAAGGAAACATATGGAACTTACACCAACCAATAAGCGTCAGACATGACAACACTGCTCAATCCACACAGCTTCATTCTTAAAAAAGTTATTTAACAACACTCATGTAAGGCATAAAATATACCTTAATATTATGTAAAATTTAAATACATCATGCTTACATGGGACAATATTGGGTATCTTTATTTAACGTAGAAAAGTCCTCTCAAGCACCACATTGTGAATTTTGAAGTGTAACAAAATAATAAAAGAGGAGGCAAATGGCATTGATTGTATAAACAATTGTTTTGTATAAACAAACTCACTCTCATGGTTCTATCCATGCCTCAGTGTCCGGTACCATTGATGCTAATGACTTCCAAACCTATCACTCCAGATTAGAGCTTTCTCCCTCACCCCAAATCCATATATCTCAATCCTCTACTGGACTTCTCCACCTGAATATACCATGAGTGTTTCAAATTTAACAAGTTCAAATGGGATTCATCATCACCTCCCACCCTCTCATCTTCTTCCCCCACCCCCCAAACCTTGCTTCCTTTCTGTATGCTCTTCCTTGTTACTGGTAACACCATCTGCCCAGGATCCAAAGCCAGAAAGTCTTTCTAGTCTACTTTCTGTTTCTTTGTTTGATTTTCAACTATTCCTGTATTAGTTTTAGAACCACATCAATGCTACTTCCAGTCTCATCCTTGCCCAGGGGCTACCAGAGTAACCATTCTAAAATTTAAATATTATCATGTTATTCCAACGTTTACAACTATTTAAAGGTTACCCATAACCTACAGGATAAAATCCAAATCTTTTCATTTATTTTGCTGTCTGGTCCTTCTCAGATGCTCAAATTCATTTTTCACCACTCGCAGACAGGCATCTATCATTTTGAAATAGTTAAGAATTTTTTGATATATGCATAGTGTTTTATAGCTTTAATCTACCAAAAGTCCTCTTCCCTTTCATTTTTCCCAGGGAGTTTCTGTTCATTCTGTGGGATGGGACCCACTAGATCATTTCATCATCAGAGTCAGTGAAACACAGCTGTCACTCCTCCTCAGTGGCTCTTTCTCTCTGTCTCTGTCTGCCTCTGTCTTTCTGTCTCTGTCTCTCTTGGACTCTGCCTCTCTCTCTTCTCTCTGTATTGTCTCTGTTTCTCTCTTCCTAGATGATAGATAGCCAGACATATACATATCTACACACACAAACCTCTAATACTATGTCAGTGAACTGCAATACCCTAATTTGTTTGTACTTCTTTCTCCTCTGCTAGGCTCTAAATTTCCCAAGAGCTGAAACTATAATTTATGTATCTTTGTTTTCCAGAACCTGATGTAGGCCCTAATATATGTAGTGGCAAAATTAGTATCTGTTCAAAAAATGAATGAATCCAAGGAAATGTGTACAGACTTCTACACTACAGCACTGTTTATAATAGCAATAAATTGGAAATAACATTCATATCCATCAACAGAAAATGGATACTTAGTCAACTGAGTATTATACAACTAGTGCTACATGTATTTACATGAGCAAATCTCCAAAACGTAATGCTAATCAGAACAAGTTGCAGAAATGTACAGCACGTAGAATTGAAAACATACATAATATTCAGATCTAACAAATCTGGTTGATGGTTGTATAGGTGTTAACATTGTTTTCTTGCTATTTTTATGCATATTTTAAATATTTCACAATATAAATTTCTTAAAGACTTGGCCATAAAAACATAACAGAGTAATAATAACAATGGCCAGAGACATTTCTTGAAAGGGCCTTTCCCCTTTGTGATATACCTATATGTAACCAAGTAAAATTAAGTATAAACAACATATCATTTAACAATATAAAACACGGTTCAAAGGAAATCTGTATTTCTTCATAATAAAGAAAGGTCTTTGATTTAATTGCTCTTTACCAAAGAAGTTCTTTCGGATACTGCTATGGACACTTGCTTTATTCATGAAAATTAGGAAGTATATATATGTGTAAGAAAAGAATCTCCAAAGAAAAAAAATCAGTCTCTGCTTATCATGTACTGATACTATCAAATGAAAACACTTGGAGATGAAAGATTGCATAAGTCCATGCAATTATAACAAGCTGAAATATATATATATATATATGGGTCTCAAGTAAATGAAGAAAAAGAAATTAAACCTTGGGATGCTTCCAGATGCTCATTCTGGGGGGAACGTTTTTGCTTAGGATAACATGGGTCAAGGAAAAATATAAGAGTAAAAGTTTATATACACTTTTCACAGCATATATACCAAGGTACCAGCAACTTAAATAAGCCCTTTAGTGCTAGATGATAAATTTTTGTATATTTTCATTTAAAGCATACTGTAGTATTAGTCATAGAGCCATCACATGACAAACTGAAGGGAAGAGAAACTACATTCATTTAGTAGCAATCATGTGCTAGGCACTTAATTCTTATAGCAGGCTACACCACTAGTGTTATTACCTCCATTTTATAATAGTTGAAAATGAAGTCCAGAGAGTTAAATCTGATTTTTAAGGTTAAAACTGAAATTGAACCCAGATCCTCCTTACTTTAAAGGCAAGCTTCTTCTACTACAATACCCTACCTCATATTCTAGTCCCTTTCTCTTTACCCCACAGAATACCATCTTCTTGTATGTGTATCCTTAGAGCCTCATAGTGTACCTATTTGTAATAATAACAGGCCTAGCGAATGGGTTACAAATGATACTCATATGTCAACTTGGTCTATGTTAAAGCTGTTTAATTACACACATGTAAGGCATGAAATATTATATACACATATATGAATACTATATACACATATACAGCTTTTGTTATTCACAAAGGTTTAAATGTTAATTTTGGTTTTGAGAATACAAGTAACCATTCATAAGCAAAGAAAAAACTTAACACCAATATAATAAATATTAAAGGTCCCTTTTGCAAATAATCTCAGGTATTTACAAAGATGATTACCGTTGTTTACTGCAATATTCATAATAGTAAAAAACTGGGAACAATCTAAAAGTCCAACAATCAAGAGCTGAATAAATAAATTACAGTATGCTCATCATATAGAATACTATGGAGTCATTAGAAATCATGTTTTGGGGACTTCCCTGGTGATGCAGTGGTTAAGAATCTGCCTGCCAATGCAGGGGACATAGGTTTGAGCCCTCATCCGGGAAGATCCCACATGCCACGGAGCAGCTAAGCCCGTGTGCCACAACTACTGAGCCTGTGCTCTAAAGCCTGTGAGCCACAACTACTGAGCCCGTGAGCCTAGAGCCCATGCTCCGCAACAAGACAAGCCACCACAATGAGAAGCCTGCGCACCACAATGAAGAGTAGCCTCTGCTCGCCGCAACTAGAGAAAACCCGTTCGCAGCAACGAAGACCCAACACAGCCAAAAAGAAAGAAAGAAATCATGTTTTAGAATAATGCATTTTATGAGAAAACACAGTGTGGAGCCCTAAAATACAAACTGTACACACCAGGTGAAAGAACTATTGTAAATATTTAGATTTCCATATACGAATACAAAATAGCGGAAGGCCAAACAGCAAATTGTTAGCTGTGGTTGGCTTTGGCTGGGATTATGGGTCTTTCCCCTCTTATTGTCCATGCTTCGTAGGTTTTTACCTTAGGGATATGTTACTGACATCAAGGGAAAAAATCAATAAGCAAGTGCCCTCTTATACATTGATGAAGCGTACTTATTGTAGACCAGGGAGGCTTTGCCTATGTGGTATCTCATTTGGGGATGGATTGTGGGGACTGGAGTGGGAACGGGGAGGAGGCAGAAGGAGAGAGAGGGAGACTGGGAGGGTGGGTAAAGGCTTGAGATAACAAACCCCTTAGCTGAAGTGCCTCCACCTCCCCCAGCTCCTTGCAAAGTCAGACTTCCAAAAGAGAGAGAGGCAACAAGGGACTCATCCAGGGACAACAGAGTACACAGCTATGAGCAAAGGCTCATGGTATCATGAGAAGCCACAAATCTTAAGTGAAAATAAAGCTTTTATGAAGTTGGTCTCATGCATAAGTCACATCTTAGATTAATTTATTTACATTTATGATGACTAGTAAACATTGATACTATGTTAGTATCAAAAGTAACCAAAAAGTACATTGATTTAGTTATATAAAAGTTGTACCTTAGGGCTTCCCTGGTGGCACAGTGGTTGAGAGTCCGTCTGCCGATGCAGGGGACACGGGTTCGTGCCCCGGTGCGGGAAGATCCCACATGCCGTGGAGCGGCCAGGCCCGTCAGCCATGGCCGCTGAGCCTGCGCGTCCAGAGCCTGTGCTCCACAACGGGAGAGGCCACGACAGTGAGAGCCCCGCGTACCGCAAAAAAAAAAAGTTGTAGCTTAATAATCAACTGATTTATTATTTCTAAATTATTGTTCATATATATATATATGTAATGGCCTGAGAAGGACTAGCATATAAAAATTAGCATATAACATTTATTGAGTATTTGTAATTTGCGAGTCACTGTGCTATGTTCTTTACACAGACTGGCTGGCTTAACAACACTATTGTTAGAGGTTATCATATTTTTCACACTGAAGAGTTTGAGGCTCAGAGAGATGGGATAACTTGACAAGGTTATACGACTAGCAAGTGGCAAAATTGGGAGTTAAATTCTGGAATTCTTACTCTAGCAAGGCCTGTGCTTTCACACTACTCTATACCATTGAAAATAATTGACAAAAGTAAGATAAATGACAAATTTGGGAAGGCAGGAAGGAATTCTAAATGGAGAAGCAGAGGCTAAAGGTGAGAAGATGGAGAAATAGGATATGGGAGGAACAATAGCTTTAGTGAGACCATGAAATGTGCTGGCATCCACTCAGGAAGCACCCAGGGCTGTAAGTGAGCAAGTTCCACTCCCGAGTTTCATGAGCTGCCTATGGTGGAGTTGAGTATTTCCACGCCCCACCCCTTGGAACTTCTCAGTGTCCTGGCATCCTGAAAATTACTAACCTGGCTCCAAGAGGAGGAAATTGATCAGAGGGAAAACTCCGAGTAGGATGATGTGTCATGGGAGTGTGTCTAAAACTTGATAGTATGATGGGAGAAGCAGTGAAAAGAAGTTGGTTGGTCACCTTGTATTTTATGACAAGTAAGTATGAATATTCCACATTACTGAATTACCCATTTATCCTGTTTTATATTACAATGTCTATCATTAAAAGTGTTGCAATAGAGACGCTTCAGTTATGATTGTGAAGGTTCATTCATCATGCTGGTAGGGAGAGCTTAGTGGACAAAACATCACCTATCACTATGACATTCTGCATTCAGAAGTTAATATGCTAGTGGCATTGACTCAGCAGCTTATCTTCTGAATGAAGCCAATTCCACAGAGTTTACTCAGATGGGTGGAGGGTCCTTTGGACAATGTCTGGGAAAAAAGAGCCTATCCTGCCTGGATAATCAAGATTCCTAGAAGTTTTACAAACTGAAGATTTCCCCCAGTTTCCTGGAAGCATGAGATATAGGCCAACCAAAGGTCTTCCACCACACTCTCAGAATTAGTGCCTTATTCTGGCTAGTTTCCCCTCCTTTACCACTAGCCTTACACAAAGCCAATTTAGCCTTCCCCTATTTTATTTTTTTAATTTTTATTTTATATTGGAGTATAGTTGATTTCCAATGTTGTGTTAGTTCCAGGTGTACAGCAAAGTGATTCAGTTTTATATATATATATATATTTTTTTTTTCAGATTCTTTTCCCATATAGGTTATTGCAGAGTATTGAGTAGAGTTCTCTGTGCTATACAGTAGGTCCTTGTTGATTACCTATTTTATATATAGTAGTGTGTATATGTTAATTCCAAACTCCTAATTTATCCCTCCCCCCACGTTTCCCCTTTCTTACTATATTTTAGATGTCTATAATAATCTCTTTACTTTCTTCATCCTGCTCATAATTTCTTAATCTTAATCTTCCAAATCAAATCAGTCCATCATCCACTTAATGATAAGAACTATTCTTTTATAAATAAATCTTTCACTTTTATGGCTTTATCAATTTACTTTACAATGACAAAGTAGGTATGCTTAGCAGTCATAAAAATAATGCTGTCACTAAGTGAATCAACCAATATCTCAGAAGAATGATTCCATCTTTATAAAATTATTCTTAAAAACTTATCATCTAAGTTTATATCAATTTGAAGAAATCCTTGCTCCAGTCGTAATCTCAAAATGAATACAGTGCACATTTATTGAGCACCCACTGTGTGTCAGATATTGTTCTAAGCACTTGGCTTAGAAAAAAAGCTAAAACAAAACAAACAGTCCTGTTCCTGCTATAATCTAGTGAAGGTGACCAACAACCATAAACAGGTGTTAAGTGCTATAACCATGATACAGGAAAATGTCCTAGAAACAGATTCATGCTCTCTGTGAACTCAGAAGTAGCTATAAGTAGAGACTTGAAGCTCCTTATTTCTAAATACAGTTTGATAATCTGATTTTCAGATTCAAGCTTCTAAATAAGCCCAATTTTTGATTTTTGAAAGTAGATGCTTAAAAAGTAAGTGATACATAGTTAAATCTATAAGCATACGACTATGGGAATTTGAGAAACTGAAGGGGTGAGATTAATATTAATATAAGTTAATTTTATTAATGCCCCAGGATCTTCACACAATGATTTCCTCTTTTACATCTTTCTTCTTCAAGCCCATTCTGAGATTTCGTCATTACATTCTGTACTGTCATCTATCAGACATCATTAATCTTTCTGATACATCACGCACTGCTCCTCCTCTACTCTTCCTGACTTCTAGATGGGACTGCTTCCATATATGCTGACATCCTAGTTGTGACAATGATCCAGCCCTCCCTGTTCCAGCTACCTCTGCCATTAGATCGCTATCTCCTCCTTTTTTTTTTTTTTTTTTTTGCGTTACGCGGGCCTGTCACTGCTGTGGCCTCTCCCGTGGCGAAGCACAGGCTCCAGACGCGCAGGCTCAGCGGCCATGGCTCACGGGCCCAGCCGTTCCGCGACACACGGGATCCTCCCGGACCGGGAACGAACCCGCGTCCCCTCCATTGGCAGGCGGACTCCCAACCACTGCGCCACCAGGGAAGCCCCCTCTTTCTCCTTCTTTAATACCCGCTGCTAATTGTATTTGTTATTTCCCACACATAATGCACGATGTGATCATTTTAGTAATATGTCATTCCTATTGTCCGGTTATATAGAATTCCTTTTTTACATTAACTCCTGCTTTCTATATAATTTCACTGTAATTTACCTTTATGTATTTTACGCTTAAATTCTCCAGGTGATTATTAAGGAAGTGGAAATGTAGCAATCTTTAGTTATTTCTTATAAATTCTCAATTTTCTACCCTGAAATTTCCCATTATCCAAATATGTATTTCTTCAGCATGACAGCAGGGCTTTGTGCAGGGCTGTCTTCCAGCATTCAGAATACCTTTGTATCTAGTTAGAGGCTTTAGAGCTAGAATACAAGATGGGAGCAAGACCTGTTTGCACTACTTTTGTTCAAAATGTCTTCCAGGTCAGGATTAGGATGGTGTGCAGCCAACTGGCTGTCTGAAGTAGCTACACACCTGACTGGCGCACTCTGGTGGTAAGAGGATACTCTGAGCAGGATGGCTGCTGTACAGAGCCTCCATGCTGTCTCTACCCCTAGGGGCCTGAGTACCTCCTGACTCATTTTCTGTTCATTTTATACAGCCTTGGTCCTTCCTTTCCCTTCTCTTCCTTTATTTTCCTTTTTCTTTTCCCTGTCTTATTTTTAACACCTTGTATTCAGTGCTGATATAGGCCTTTACAAAGGAGCACACAATGAGTCTATAGGAGGAACTCAAGGATGATAATAGTATTCGCATGCATACTTGGGACCTAAGGTTTGATTTAGTCACAAAAAAATGTCATTGGTTCTTGAAAGAGGATTTTAATCACCCATTTGTCATTTCTTGTCAAAGAAAATAACATGAGCATGAATGTACACTGAGGGATTTTTCCCCACTAAAAGAAAATATTCATTCAAAGTTATAACTGATAAATGGGAACTAAGGTCAATTGTGAAATAGTCCTTACAAGTTGGTAACATTGAAGTCAAGTAGCACCTTTTAAAGACAGTGTAAATTTCATTCTGTCTAAAGTTAGAGATGAACAAGGACGAGCACTCAAATTCCTCTCTACTCACGAAATACTGAGACGGGTGTGTGAATCCAAGTGTTTCTAAAAAGAAGTCAGCAGAGGGCAGACAGCAGAAGCAGGAAGAACTACAATCCTGCAGCCTGTGGAACAAAAACCACATTCACAGAAACATAGACAAGATGAAAAGGCAGAGGGCTATGTATCAGATGAAAGAACAAGACAGAACCTCAGAAAAACAACTAAATGAAAAGGACATAGGCAATCTTCCAGAAAAAGAATTCAGAATAACGATAGTGAAGATGAACCAGCACTTCGGAAAATGAATGGAAGCAAAGATCGAGAAGATGCAAGAAATGTTTAACAAAGATCTAGAAGAATTAAAGAACAAACAGAGATGAACAATACAATAACTGAAATGCAAACTACACGAGAAGGAATCAATAGCAGAATAACTGAGGCAGAAGAACGGATAAGTGACCTGGAAGACAGAATGGTGGAATTCACTGCTGCGGAACAGAATAAAGAAAAAAGAATGAAAAGAAATGAAGACAGCCTAAGAGACCTCTGGGACAACATTAAACGCAACCACATTCGCATTATAGGGATCCCAGAAGGAGAAGAGAGAGAGAAAGGACCAGAGAAAATATTTGAAGAGATTATAGTTGAAAATTTCCCTAACATGAGAAAGGAAATAGCCACCCAAGTCAAGGAAGTGCAGAGAGTCCAATACAGGATAAACCCAAGGAGAAACATGCCGAGACACACAGTAATCAAATAAGCAAAAATTAAAGACAAAGAAAATTTATTGAAAGCAGCAAGGGAAAAACTACAAATAACTTACAAGGGAACTGCTGATTTCTCAGCAGAAACTCTACAATCCAGAAGGGAGTGCCATGATATACTTAAAGTGATGAAAGGGAAGAACCTACAACCAAGATTACTCTACCCAGCAAGGATCTCATTCACATTCGATGGAGAAATCAAAAGCTTTACAGACAAGCAAAAGCTAAGAGAATTCAGCACCACCAAACCAGCTCTACAACAAATGCTACAGGAACTTCTCTAAGTGGGAAACACAAGACAAGAAAAGGACCTACAAAAACAAACCCAAAACAATTAAGAAAATGGTCATAGGAACATACATATCAATAATTACATTAAATGTGAATGGATTAAATGCTGTAACCAAAAGACACAGGCTTGATGAATGGATACAAAAACAAGACCATATGTATGCTGTCTACAAGAGACCCACTTCAGACCTAGGGACCCATACAGACTGAAAGTGAGGGGATGGAAAAAGATATTCCATGCAAAAGGAAATCAAAATAAAGCTGGAGTAGCAATACTCATATCAGATAAAATAGACTTTCCAATAAAGAATGTTACAAGAGACAAGGAAGGACACTACATAATGATCAAGGGATCCATCCAAGAAGAAGATATAACAATTATAAATATGTATGCACCCAACATAGGAGTACCTCAATACATAAGGCAACTGCTAACAGCTCTAAAAGAGGAAATCGACAGTAACACAATAATAGTGGGGGACTTTAACACCTCACTTACACAAATGGACAGATCATCCAAACAGAAAATTAATAAGGAAACACAAGCTTTAAATGACACAATAGACCAGATAGATTTCATTGATATTTATAGGACATTCCACCCCAAAACAGCAGATTACACTTTCTCTCAAGTGCACACGGAACATTCTCCAGGATAGATCACATCTTGGGTCACAAATCAAGCCTCAGTAAATTTAAGAAAATTGAAATCATATCAAGCATCTTTTCTGACCACTACGCTATGAGATTAGAAATCAATTACAGGGAAAAAAACATGAAAAACACAAACACATAGAGGCTAAACAATACGTTACTAAATAACCAAGAGATCACTAAGGAAGTCAAACAGGAAATCAAAAAATACCTAGAGACAAATGACAATAAAAACACGATGATCCAAAACCTATGGGATGCAGCAAAAGCAGTTCTAAGAGGGAAGTTTATAGCTATACAAGCCTACCTCAAGAAACAAGAAATATCTCAAATAAACAATCTAACATTACACCTAAAGGATCTAGAGAAAGAAGAACAAACAAAACCCAAAGTTAGCAGAAGGAAAGAAATCATAAAGATCAGAGCAGAAATAAATGAACTACAAACAAAGAAAACAATAGCAAAGATCAATAAAACTAAAAGCTGGTTCTTTGAGAAGATAAACAAAATTGATAAACCATTAGCCAGACTCATCAAAAAAAAGAGGGAGGGCTTCCCTGGTGGTGCAGTGGTTGAGAGTCCGCCTGCCGATGCAGGGGACACAGGTTCGTGCCCCGGTCTGGGAAGATCCCATATGCCACGGAGCGGCTAGGCCCGTGAGCCATGGCTGCTGAGCCTGCACGTCTGGAGCCTGTGCTCCACAACAGGAGAGGCCACAAGAGTGAGAGGCTGGCGTACTGCAAAAAAAGAAAAAAGAAAAAGAGGGAGAGGACTCAAATCAATAAAATTTGACATGAAAAAGGAGAAGTTACAACAGACAACACATACAAAGCATCCTAAGAGACTACTACAAGCACTCAATGGAAATAAAATGGACAACCTGGAAGAAATGTACAAATTCTTAGAATGATATAACCTTCCAAGACTGAACCAGGAAGAAATAGAAAATATGAACAGAGGCAATCACAAGTAATGAAATTGAAACTGTGATTAAAAATCTTCCAACAAACAAAAGTCCAGGACCAGATGGCTACACAGGTGAATTCTATCAGAAATGTAGAGAAGAGATAACACCCATCCTTCTCAAACTCTTCCAAACAATTGCAGAGGAAGAAACACTCCCAAACTCATTCTATGAGGCCACCATCACTCTGATAACAAAACCAGACAAAGATACTACAAAAAAAGAAAATTACAGACCAATATCACTGATGAATATAGATGCAAAAATCCTCAACAAAATACTAGCAAACAGAATCCAACTACATGTTAAAAGGATCATACTCCATGATCATCATCCCAGGGATGCAAGGATTCTTCAATATACGCAAATCACTCAATGTGATACACCATATTGACAAACTGAAGAATAAAAACCATATGATCATCTTAATAGATGCACAGAAAGCTCTGGACAAAATTCAACAACGATTTATGATAAAAACTCTCCAAAAAGTGGGTATAGAGGGAAACTACCTCAACATAATAAAGGCCATTTACGACAAGCGCACAGCAAATATCATTCTCAAGGGTGAAAAACTGAAAGCATTTCCTGTAAGATCAGGAACACGACAAGGATGTCCACTCTCCCCACTATTATTCAACATAGTTTTGGAAGCCCTAGCCACAGCAATCAGAGAAGAAAAAGAAATAAAAGGAATAAAAATTGGAAAAGAAGATGTAAAACTGTCACTGTTTGCAGATGACATGACTCCATACATTAAAGAATCCTAAAAATTCCACCAGAAAACTACTAGAGCTAAACTACAAATGAATTTGGTAAAGTTGCAGGATACAAAATTAATGCACAGAAATCTCTTGAATTCCTATACACTAATGATGAAAAATCTGAAAGAGAAATTAAGGAAACACTCCCATTTACCACTGCAACAAAAAGAATAAAATACCTAGGAATAAACCTACCTAGGGAGACAAAAGACCTGTATGCAGAAAACTATAAGACAGTGATGAAAGAAATTAAAGACGATACCAACAGATGGAGAGATATAACATGTTCTTAGATTGGAAGAATCAATACTGTGAAAATGACTATACTAACCAAAGCAATCTACATATTCAGTGCAATCCCTATCAAATTACCAATGGCATTTTTTACAGAACTAGAACAAAAAATCTTAAAATTTGTATGGAGACACAAAAGACCCCGAATATACAAAGCAGTCTTGAGGGAAAAAAACAGAGCTGGAGGAATCAGACTCCCTGACTTCAGACTATACTACAGAGCTACAGTAATCAAGACAATATGGTACTGGCACAAAAGCACAAACATAGATCAATGGAACAAGATAGAAAGCCCAGAGATAAACCCACACACTTATGGTCAACTAATCTATGACAGAGGAGGCAAGGATATACAGTGGAGAAAAGACAGTCTCTTCAATAAGTGGTGCTGGGAAAACTGGATGGGTACATGTAAAAGAATGAAATTAGAACACCTCCTAACACCATACACAAAAATAAACTCAAAATGGATTAGAGACCTAAATGTACAACCAGACACTATAAAACTCTTAGAGGAAAACAAAGGAAGAACACTCTTTGACATAAATCACAGCAAGATCTTTTTTGATCCACCTCCTAGAGTAATGGAAATAAAAATAAACAAATGGGACCTAATGAAACTTAAAAGATTTTGCACAGCAAAGGAAACCACAAACAAGACCAAAAGACAACCCTCAGAATGGGAGAGAATATTTGTAAACGAATCTACGGACAAAGGATTAATCTCCAAAATATATAAACAGCTTATGCAGCTCAATATTAAAGAAACAAACAACCCAATCCAAAAATGGGCAGAAGACCTAAATAGAGATTTCTCCAAAGAAGACATGCAGATGGCCAAGAAGCACATGAAAAGCTGCTCAACATCACTAATTATTAGAGAAATGGAAATCAAAACTACAATGAGGTATCACCTCACACCAGTTAGAATGGGTATCATCAGAAAGTCTACAAACAACAAATGCTGGGGAGGGTGTGGAGAAAAGGAAACCCTCCTGCACTGCTGGTGGGAATGTAAATTGATACAGCCACTATGGAGGTTCCTTAAAGAACTAAAAATAGAACTACTGTATGACCCAGCAATCCCACTACTGGGCATATACCCTGAGAAAACCATAATTCAAAGAAATACATGCACCCCAATGTTCATTGCAGCACTATTTACAATAGCCAGGTCATGGAAGCAACCTAAATGCCCATCAAGAGACGAATGGATGAGGAAGATGTGGTATATATATATAATGGAATATTACTCTGCCCTAAAAAGGAATGAAGTCAAGTCATTTGTAGAGACGGGGATGCATCTAGAGACTGTCATACAGAGTGAAGTAATTCAGAAAGGGAAAAAAAAATATCGTATATTAACACATATATGTGGAACCTAGAAAATGGTACAGATGAACCGGTTTGCAGGGCAGAAATTGAGACACAGATGTAGAGAACAAACGTATGGACACCAAGGGGGGAAGCGGCAGTGGGTTGGGGGAGTTGGTGTGATGAATTGGGCGATTGGGATTGACATGTATACACTGATGTGTGTAAAATGGATGACTAATAAGAAAATAAATAAATAAACAAACATTAAAAAATAATATAATACATAAATAAATAAATAAAAAGAAGTCAACATAACATTGGGTTTGCCAAAATATTCGTTAGGCTTTGCTGTAATGAACTTTTTGGCCAACCCAATATTTGTCTTCTGTGAATATTTCAGCTGCTGCAGCAGTATTTTACTTAATGTTGACCTGTGGTCTGAAAAACTGTATTGCCTCTCTAAACATCTGATGTCTTACTTATGTCAACCCAGTTCAAAAATTTGCACTTGATATCATCTGAATATAATTTCTCAGAAAAATGGGAAATGTGCTTAGCTTTACCAGCTTACTGGTGACTTCTTGAAAAGGGAATATTTCTATTTTTACTCTATGAAGAGGCAAATTACTCCACCTGGAATCATCACATATATATTCTGACTTTCAGAGAAGGGCCTATAATAAAAAGTGAATTAAACTTGGTTGAAACTAATTTAAACTATTATTATTCTCTTCATCAAACTCAATTTCTTCTGGAACTTTTACCCTCCCTTCATAGTTTGTAAATACTCAGCAAATCAAGTGTAAAGCCTAGAAATTACCAATAACATCTAATTGATAAACAAAATGAAAAACGCTCCCATTCTAGTCTTGGATAAAACAAGAAGAGTCACAATTGTCTGCAATGTAGAAATGCTATGTGGCAAGAGTAAAGATAGAAATGAAAGGTAGAATTACTTTGTATGTTTGATTATAAAACAAATTAAGGAAAAACCTAGATCCATTAAGTAGAAGTGCAATAACTGTTCTCTCTGTTTCTACTCCTGCTCTTCTAGACTCAATTCCCCTTGACACAGTATGAATAATATTTTAAAAACATAAGCCAGATCATGTCAATCTCCTGCTCACAGCCATCTTTGGCTTATATGAAAGTCCTTACAGGGTCTACAAGGTCCTATGTGAGCTAGCCCTGACTACTCTTTCAACAGCATTTCCTATCAGTCTCCCCATAACTTATTCATGTTTAGAACCAATCATGTCTGTCAAAGTAATTGTAAAAGTACACATTTATTCTTGTGCTTAATCTGTCATTCCAAAGGCTGTTTTGTTTTTCCACAATTAAGTGATGAATGCTAACATAGGTATAATGGACCAATATGATGATTGCCAAGAGACAGAATGGAAGTCAGTCCTACGTATACCTAAGTCTCCCAAGAAGCTGTTCTTATAGACATGTCAGCAATTAGGGCAGGAATTAGTCTGCTGATGACATTTCACCAAATAACAGCCACTAAAGACTTACCTGCAGCTACTACGATAACATCTGCCAGCAGAGTATGGATCTTCAGTTGTTCTTTGGGAGTATATCTGTGAGCTATTGTCACAGTTGCATCACCTGGAATGCAGAATAACTTCCATTAATGATTACTGAGGTTTTTGTTTTTTTTTTTAATTTGTGAATGCTCCAATTCTAGAGGAATTCCAGTTACATCCTAAGAATAGGAAAACTGCTTTGAAATTATCAAGTCACTTAGCAAGCAAAAGCTAATCTAGATGACTCAAAATATTGTACCCCTCAATTGAACAGTGGAAAATCAAATGAGCTAAATGAAGGTATGTGCTGACCATCATAGGAGAGTTGTAAGTAGAGTCCTAGAAACCCAGGATTTGAAAGTTCTGTATTGACAGGTCAATACATAGATGCAGGGGATACTCACTGGCTTGATAATATGTAAATATTGAAAACAACATAATAAGTGCACTAAAAATGGCACAATGTACTGTGGAAGCATAGGTGAGAGACTAATTCTGCTTCATCCTGAGGAGGTGTCAAGGAAGGTTTCCTGAAGGAGTTAATATACATTTTTAGGTCATAAAGTATGAACAAGACTATACTAATCAGGGAAAGAATAAAAGAGCATTCCAAGCCAAAAGGATAGCAGGAAAAAATGGACCAACTTTGAAATTATATGTTTAGAAAATGATGACGAGGTCTAGGATATAACAGGAAGTATTCATACATGATTTAATTAAGAGATGTAGGAATAAGAGAGGTTAGCAGTATGAGGGATTCCAGTGCTTAATGTGTGAGCCAAGGAAGGGGAATAAGGGAAAGGCAGTGATGAGGGAAGTCAAAGGAAGGACTTGCAGTAAGAACAGGGCCGTGTGAGACAGTATTGTCTCTCTTCTCCTCCCAGATAACATGCAAATGCTACACAGTTAATGACAACAACAAAAACTGCACAATTTTTAGCAAAACTAGAAGACATATTGTACACAGACTCCAAAAACATGGAAGAGTTACCCAGGATCAGCAGAGTTAGTAGATACCACACAGGGAGAAAGGCAGAAAGAAGTTCAGAGAATAACAAGATGGCCAGCAGTGGCAGATCTCTGGAAATGACTACAAAAATATACATCCTGAAGGTGAAGGGATCACATAAAATGCAATATATATCCCTCTTATTTGTAGCAGAAAATGTGGGAATAAGGGCAGAAGAAGCCCTCTTGGACCTAGCATAGTTCACAGTGGGTAGTAACACAAAGACTCAGAGGAGCCATTCAAACAGGAAGCAGTCTGACTCTGTGAAAGTGGTGAAGGAAGAATCTGAAGGCTGCTCAGCACGTCCTCCCCAAACCCTAACAGAAGCACCTGCAAAGATAAGGTCCAAGAAAATCCAGCTCATTCCATGATAAGTAATTTTAAAAAGGATTTTACACAGCATCAATAAAAGGATACTATATAAGAATCAGCCCAGGGGAACTTTGATTCTAGTGGTAGTTACATGACTATATGCATTTGTCTAAAGTTATGGAACTATACACCAAAAAAGAGTAAATTTTACTACATGCAAATTTTTAAGTAAATAAAAGGATACATTTTAAAAGTGGCAGACCCAAGGAAAAAAAAACAAAGAAAATTTTAAATTTAACAACAAAGTAATAAACTCAACAGAAAAATGTTGTTATGGAAAAGTTGAACATTACGGCCAAACACTATGCCAAGCACTTTAAAAATAAGAACTTAGAGTCATACAAAATGGGGAAAAAAGACTTGAGTCCATACAAATTGAACTATAATAGTCAACAGTGAGACACATATCAGTGAAGTTGCTGGATTTTAAAGACTAAAAAAAGAAGCCTATGAGCAACCAGGCAAAAATTCAGATTTTTACATTCAATTCCAGAAAACAGCAGAGCAATACCTACAAGAGACCCATGTAAAGAAACTGGGAGCAAGGATTTCATATCCAGTCAAATTGTCTTCCAAGATTAAAGTTTGCAAACAATTTTGAAATTGTAAGAACACAGGAAATATTGTTCCCATGAGTTTTTCCGGAGGAATGAGCTAAAAGATGAACTTTAATGAATCAAAATATATCTGAGGAAACTGGCAAAAGGACTATTGGAGTGTTTTGAATATATTTAATAACAAAATTAAGGCAAAAAAGTGTGAGGATTGGGGTGATAGACAAAATGTTAAATGCTATTTGCTCTGATTAGGTAGAATTGGTGCAACTAACAAAATTAGAATAGGAAGGACAAAATTGAGAAAGTTTGCTGATTGCCTTATATTTAATGACTAGAATGAACAGATATAATTTAAAGCTGACCAGTCAAATAATAGAAATATGAGAATATTTAAAAGTATAAGGTAAACACACTACAAAGGTAATTTTTATTAGCAAATATCAGGTAGGAGACAAAAGAAATGGAATCATGAAAGGAAAAGGAAACATTTTATCATCTCTTCTAATAGAGTATCAGTAGATACCATATAAAGAAATAGAGAACTAAGAGTACTGTATAAAGTTATAATTATTAACTTCCTAAATCTTCCTAAATAATAAAACAACTATATACAAAAAAGAAAAAATATAAAAAGTAAACAAAAACTGTAAAAACAACAAAACAGAAGATAATGACATTTCAGACTGTATATATTTACCATAATAATAAATATAAATTTTTCTGTTATTTATTAAAAGAATAATATATTAAAATTGACTCACAAAGTAAAGTCTAGTTCTACACTTTATATAAAACACATCTAAAACAAAGCTGTTCAGAAATGTTGAAAATAAAAGGTGGGCAAACATATAACAGGAAAATGACTTATCAAAAAAAAATGATGCTCTTATTATCAAATAAGGAGAAATTCAGCAAATTTATCAAATAGGATAAAAAGGTACATATTATAATGCAAAGGTGTGATTTAAAAGAAGACATGACTCAAGCATTCTCTTGTTCCAAATGAGAGCCTCCCAAATCCCTGCAAAAACCAAAATTAAAACCAAACCTTCCCACTTCATCATTACTGATGATTTCATCAAGGAACTGAGCGATACATAATCCAGTGAGTTATATACACATAAAATTAACAATCTGTAAAGCTTCAAGCAAAAGAAAAAATATTGAGATGAATTTCAGTCAGCATGGAAAGATCTTTTAGATAACTCCACTCCTTCAATAATAATATCTAGTTAAATTGTTTTTACTCCTAAGTGAGTTTGGCTAGGAATACCCATGGAAATATCAAAGTCTTATTTAGACTTGATTGATCAGTTTCTGACTATTGTGCTATCAAACAATGGGAAGGTTTTTAGCCTTCCCATTTTCATTAAACTGGATGATGATAGCAAAAGAGAGTTGAGCCAAGGGAGTTAAGAGCAAATGTGTTCAAATAATGCCTCAGACGCTTCTGCCTTTTCCCCTTGATACCTGTTCCTGGTTCTGAGAACTAGATATCCTAACTGTCTTACTTGGTGTTGTGAAAATTCTTGTCATTTCTGTTTTCAATTCTGGTGCCCCATTACTTTTGTTCAATGAATCCTATGACTTGCTGCACCTAGTCATTTCTAGCGCCTCAAATTTTTCCCTAGGGTAATCAGAACCAACAGGTTACAGCAGCTACTCCATAAAATGATGTATATCTCTGACCCTCAGATGACTTTTCCCCTCACTCAGTTTTATCCTCATATTGTGAGTAAGATAAGAGCCTGGGCTCAGGCTTAATTTTTCTATCACACAAACCCAGATAAAAATGCTTTGTGACCACCTACAGGGGTGGGATAGGGAGGGAGAGCAAGAGGGAGGACATATGGGGATATATGTATATGTATAGCTGATTCACTTTGTTATAAAGCAGAAACTAACACACCACTGTAAAGCAATTATACTTTGATAAAGATGTTAAAAAATGTTTTATAAGAAGTATTAAGCAACTTCATTGTACCCAGTGCTTTACATCATGCTTGTAAGATATAATAAGAATAAAAGACTTAGAACCTATCTCCCAGAATCATAGAGTTCTGTTAGAACTTAATAAGTTAGCTGCTGGGCAAGATATGCTTCTTACTATATAAAAGTCCACAGTCAATCAAGACTTGTTCACTGGGAGCCACCTGCACAGTTTTCTAGGCTATCATTACCTCTGTAATTTATGCAAAATTGCAGATTGTAGCAAAGAGTTGTTGGCAATTAAAATTTGAGGAAATTAACATTTTCTATTTTAAAATGTTAAGACAAACAACACAATATGATTCATTTTAGAGTATCATTTTTTTGTTAAAATTACCTAAATGAGGAATTTACTTTTGTCAGACATTTCCAGTCATTCCCTACATTCATTTATTCGACAATCAAGAAATAATCCCAGGACCATGCCAAGTGATGGAGATACACAGTTCCCTCCTCTCATGTGGAAAACAGATCTGTGAATCAGAATTATAATACAATGTGATAACTCCACACTAAAAGGAGGTATAAGTTACAGTGCTGGCACAGAGAACCATTATCTACTCTAGCTAAGAACAGCACAGGGGCACTTAAAGGTCTAAGAGAGAGGTTCTTGATGTGAGTATGAATTTGGTTTGCTTCTGCTTCAATTCCCTTATGCTTTTCCTATCCCTTCCAACTTATAAATCATTTTCCATAAAAATAATTATAGGCATATTATTTCACCCAGACTGTTGGAAAGTTCTTTCTTACAAGAGCTAAAGTCTCCCTTTTTGCAAATTTTACCAGGATCCTAGATCTATCTTCCACAGCAACGCAGGACAAGTCTCATCTTCTTCTCCATGAGGCAAATCTTCAAATACATACTTTCTTGTGCCTGTATAAGCAGATGAAGCCAAATGGCAAATCCAACAGGAGCTAGAATCTCACATGTAGGGTTGGCTTTGTCACTTTTTAAGGGAAAAATGAGTCATTCCCAATATATTAACTCATACCATGGTCTGTTTGAAAGGGAAAATCACCAGGGAAATCGCAAGAAGGAAAACTCAGTATTTGTCAACAGAATAGCACTAGATGGATAAGAGAAGCCTGAGTTCTGTTTTTGGACAAATCCCTCCAGAGGCCTAAAGATTCTGAATTTGAACATGTATTTCTTTCTCTCTCCATAAGCTGCAATTACATCTTTAAGCATAAAACAGACAAAAAACAAAATGCAGAGCCAAAACATATGTGATGAAAATAGCTCTTATATAAGAACTTACTACACGTCTAGCACTTTACTTTAGTACTTTACACGTATTAACTCATACAATCTTCACCAAACACTGTAAGTGTATTTTTTATGAGGTAGAAACTAATATTATTTACATTTTTATAAATAAGAAAACCGAGAAAATACAAAAAGCCCATAATTTGTCCAAGGTCATAAAACTATATAAGAGTCAGAATTCAAATTTATTTAGTTCAGCTCTAGTGGCCAAGCTCCTAGTCACTTCACTACACAGCCTCCTCCCTAAGCAGAAAGGAAAGGAACCATTGGAGTTCACTGTTGTAAAATCAGAGCTGAGAAACACTATGTTTTCACTTTGGTCAGCAGAATAGCATTTCTGGGATTATCATCCTGACTCTTTCAGGAGGCCAGTGTGGGATCTTGGATGACACTTCTTTTTCCTTAGGGATAAAGTCTGCCTTTAGATCTCACCTGGAACACACTGGTAGTACTAATAAGACAGCATCTGACAGAAAACACATGTGTCTCTAACACAAAAAGGACATTTTCAGCTTTAATTTTTACCACTTGTAAAATAATCAAGAGCTAATTTCCCCAGATCTTAAAACAATACTATACTCTCTTGGCTCCTGAATTCCATCTACTAAAAGTTTTCTGTTTCAACTTCAGCTGTTTTTTCTTTGTTTAAATAACTTTAGATATAGTTACAGAGTACTCAGATCTAAGCCTTCTTTTCATGCTTAAAATGGGCCAGACTTTAATGTGGTATCTGGTCAAGACCTGGCTGGTTTGATTTGCTGTTTATCAGTCTTTCAGTTATCTTCCAAACACCTTGGGTCACTAGGTGGATGACAACTAAGGAATATGGTTTCATATTTAGTTACTCAAATACCATTTCAATTTCACTCCTTTTAAACATCTATCTCAGTCTATCTCTTTTGTGAGAAAGAGTATTAGGAAGGACTTACTGAATCTTGACCACCATTGTCTCTAGATAGTTAAAAGATCTTCCCCTGGTTTCAGCCAAAAATTATTGAATCGAAATCATGGATTCATTCATTTAACGTAGACAATATATAAATGAGCAAATACATATATAATAAAAAGTTTGCATAGAAATAAGTGCTATGAAGAAAAAAGCACAGAGTAAGTAAACAGAGTAATAGCATAGGTGTTACTTTGATAAGGTGGTCAGGGACAGCCTGGGGAGGTAACATTTGGACAGAAACCCGAAGGAAGTGAGGAAATAATTATGTAAATAACTTCCAAAAAGAGCATTCTAGGCCGAAGGAAAACCAAGGGCAAAGATCCTGACACGTGAGCACGTATGACATGTTCTAGGAAAGCAAAATGCAGGTGTGGCTTGGAGGGCAGTGATGAAGGTGAGAATGGTAAAAATTGAGTAAGGAGAGGCAGCCCAGGTAGGATCATGTAAGATCTTGCATATCGTAGTAAGGAATTTGGATGTTATTCTGGTGTTTTATTGTTTTGAGTGTTATGGGAAGCCACAGATGATTGAGACACACCAGTTAGAAAACAGACTGCACGCGGGAGATGGGACAAGGGTGGAGGCGGGAAACTGGTTTGTAAATTTTATAGTGTGAGATAACAGCTGTCTGAACTAAGGTCTTATTAGTGAAGATGGTGAGATCATGGGTATATTTGACACAGACTGTTAATGGAAGACATGGGGTGTGAGAGAGAGAAGTCAAGGATGGCCTGAGCAACTGGGTGAATTGATGGCGACATTTACTAAGACAGGGAAGACTAAGGGAGTAAAATTAAGAGTGAAGGTTTGTATATGGTAATTTTGAGATGCCTACTGACCATCCAAGTGGAGTTGTCAAGTGGACAGTGGTTATATGGGTCCAGAGTAAGAGGTGACACAGGCGGTATTTAAAGCTATGAGGCCGGAAAAGATTGACTAGGGAATGACTCTGGAACAGGAAGTGAAGCCCTGGGCTCATTCCCATGCTTTGAGTAGTCTTCCTCAGTTACCCTCACTGTATACATTCTTCTATGGAGCTTCCTAAAAAATACTGATATTCAGATCCAACTCATAAAGACTCTGATATGATTGTTCTGTGTTGGGCTTAGGTGGCTACATTTTTAAAAGCCCCCAGATGATTACAATGGACAGCTAAGTTTGAGAAACACTGGTTTAGAATTTGGGAAGAAGGGAATGACTCAAAAACTGAGAATGAGAAGAAACGTCTAAGTGAGATCAGAGAAATGTATGCCAATGGTAGCTTTGATCTATGCTAAACAATAAGAGAAACAACCCTATAAAATATGGCTGTTTCATTAAATTAAAAAGCATGTTATAAATATTACTCAGTCCATTACATAGTTCCCTGCTTATAAGTAATTTTAGGAGAAAATATTTTTTGGTCTTAATGTCAGAAAATGTTTTATTTATCCTGAGCATGTGTTTCCTTTTTATTAATCTTTATTGGAGTGTAGTTGATTTACAACATTGTAGTTATAGATTCAGGTGTACAGCAAAGTGAATCAATTATACATATACATATACCTACTCTTTATTTTTTAGATTCCTTTCCACATAGGCCATTACAGAGTACTGAGTAGAGTTCCCTGTGCTAGCAGGTTCTTACTAGTTATCTATTTTATATATAGTAGTATGTATATGTCAGTCCCAATCTCCCAATTTATCCCTCCCCACCTTATCCCCTGGTAACCATAAGTTTGTTTTCTACATCCATGACTCTATTTCTGTTTTGTAGCATGTGTTTATTTTTAATCCTAAAGATACTTACTTGGGTAACTAGTCATCTTTTTTTCCTGCCTAAAAGCTCACAGGATGAAATTAGTAACCCTATCACAGAAAGTATAGTTTAGACTCAATTAAATAAATGCACCAAACACATATTCAGTGTGCTTGGCAGGGGAAAATATCCATGAAGATTTAATGATATGCCTATTTTTAATAGTAGCTTTATTCTTGGCTCCATTTTAGTTCCAGGCCTTGCTTCCCCTTTTTCTTAACTATTTCTCATTTGCATTGTGTTTCATATATTGTTGTGGACCACCTTAAATACTTTTTAGAATAAATGCAGTATAATAGCTTATATGAACTGAACACTGAGTTCTAGGGAAATGCAGGAACAGAGTGTGCACTCGGGCAATGTGATAAAGAGCCTATTCTCATTAACACTAGGCTCTCCTGCTCCAGCAGTCAATCTTCACCCATCAAGACTGCAACTATGGTGTAAACAAGTTGCCAGTTATAAAGGAAAATATTGGCTTTGGAGTCTTATATTTTTCGGATTATTTTCCTATTAATAGTGATAAAATGTGTTAAATCATCCACATGAATCAATTCCCAGGTGATGAAATTCCTCATGGTACCAAACTGCCAGGTCAGTATTCCTGACTGTGAAACAGATTTTAAGCCATATATATATATATATATAAAACTAAATTTTAAAGCAATCAGACCCTCCCAAATCTTAGCCAAAATGAGGTAGTCAGCTCAGTCATGGGATAAGGGGCATGAGCCAAAGTACTGCCCTTTCCTTTCTAGTTGTTTTGGCTGGGAGATGTATGTATGAGGTCTATTTGTTAAAGTTTTATATAATTTTTACATTTATTTTCTTCTTTCCAAGATTAACAGATGAAAAGAAACTCAGGAATCTTATTACAAAGTCTTATTCTGCAAACTTGCTTAAAAGACCATAGACTAAGGCTAAATAGGTATTCTCAAGGTTCTGAATTCATTCTCTGTGTGGAAAAAGGCTAGACCTCTGGGGTGTATTAGTACAAATTTAGCAAATATATAGATACAAATATGGCAACTATAAATACAAATATATACATACACACATATATGTATATTTGTGTGTGTGTGTATATATATGTATATGATAGTTTTAGGGGGGATAAAAACAACTTTCAGGGTTAAAGACTTTTACTTTCACAGATTCACAGTACTTACTATATTAAAGGTTATATTATATTACTATATTCACAGTCAAGATATATGTTTGATTTTGTTTAACCCAGATTTCCCAGACTTATTTGACTAATTTTTGTCCCTTTAAAAAAAAAACTAAACCCATTTAGAGAAACACACTCCACAGGGTGTGGGCCATTTCAAGAGGTGAGAGGCCCCGAAATACGGGGTGGTTAGTTTTTATGGGCTGGGTAATTTCATAGGCTAATGAGTGGGAGGATTATTCCAACTATTTTGGGGAAGGGGCAGAGATTTCCAGAAATTGGGCCACCTCCCACTTTTTGGCCTTTTTAGCTGGCCTCAGAACCATTTAAAATCTTGTGGTACATCCGTGCTCCTAAGAATACAGCTTATGAATAGCTGTATTAAAACTTACATGATACTCTTGGTCTACAAATAAAGAGAATTTATTCATTCATTTACTGAACGAAGACTTTTTGGAGAGCTATTATGCTAGATGCTGGAAATAAAATGGGAAGATAAAGAGATATGGTTTTTGCTCTTGTGGAGTTAATAGTCCAGTGAATAGGATGCAAATTAATCAGATAGTGACACAAATAAATGACAATCACAAACTGATAAATGTTGTGAAGGAAAAGTTCTTCAATGTGTCTATGGTGGTGTGTATGAGGGGGTGGGAGAGATTTTCAGAAGTTCTATTTGATGTACTTACTATATATGTATAATAACACTGCTTGGCATTGACCTGATTTTTTTTTTAATCATCATTTACCATTATGGTATGAATTATTTATTTTGTACAGAGTGAACGTT
This sequence comes from Monodon monoceros, assembly GCF_005190385.1. Classification (NCBI taxonomy): domain Eukaryota; kingdom Metazoa; phylum Chordata; class Mammalia; order Artiodactyla; family Monodontidae; genus Monodon; species Monodon monoceros. The sequence continues at coordinate 47,505,906 of NW_021703777.1, forward strand.
TTCCTTCTAGAGATTTTAGAAATTTTTAATAACTGCAAGTAGAATATAGTTTTAGTTTTGTCTGTGAGGTGGGATTTTTTAGTTTGAAGTGAAGAGCAGTGGCAGAAGGTAGACAATAAAAACATTCCATTGCAATAGTACAAAAGATAGGCATAAAAAGGTATAACATTAATGTGTAACTGTAGCTAGAAATCATCCACTCCTTCCCACAACCAAGCTTTTTATTATAGAAAGCTCTCCTCCTTTGCAGCATTTTGCACAATTATAATGATTAATCATTCATACCTAATTGTTTGATCACTGTCTTTCCTACTAAACTGTAAGCTCAAGAGGACAGGGCAATATCTGATTTATTCACTATCATATTCCCATGCTTAGTGACAAAGAAATCAGCTCCTCTGTAAGAAGGCAGCATTACATGCCAGCAGCTCAAGAAAAAAAAAAAAAAAGTCTAAACAAAATGATAGATTTTAAATGTTTTACTGGAAAAATGCTGTGACCTCTTTCAATTAATGCTGTCAGCAATAATTTTCCTTCCCTTCCCAGTATCCTTAGGTCTCCTCTCCCCTTCCTGATGGTCGTGAGGCATTCTCCTCTCCTGTGATCTGACTCTTGGGCAAAAGGGGAGTCATAAGTTATACTTTTATGTAAATGCCTATAATGTTAAAATATGAAGGAGTTAGTTTATAGTAAGTACCTAGCTACTTCTGTTCCCTCCTCCCCACTATATAGGGATTTTTTTTTCCATAAATGGCAGTATTTTATTTTAAATCCCTAGCCTGCAATCTTATTTTCTACAATACAGGCACACAGGAAACAATAAACTGTTATTGATTCACTGACTAGTTACATTATTACATGCCAAGCCCTGTGCTAAATTTCAGAGATACAAAAAGCCTAAGACAAAATATTTGTCATTGAGCAGTTCATATTTACTATGCCTGTGTAGAAAAGGGGACCAGGTAGACAATCAATATGCAACAGGATTAGTACTGGGATGGCAGCACATATAACATGTAAAAGTTAGATTTGCTGCACATCTTGAAAGGTGGGCTGGAGGTGAGAGGGAAGCAGGCGAGTGAGGGGAAACAGCATTCCCTGCAGAGGGAACAGGGTATGTAATGGAAACGAGGCCTGGAAGAGATGGTGTGTTTGGGGAACAATGTGCAGTTCTATGAAGCTTCAGCATAAGGTACCAGGGGGAACTCGATGGGATGAATGGCTGAAAAGGCTGGTGGAGCAGAAATGAATATCCTAACAAGTGATGCTTTGAATAATCGGGCTTATAGACATCAGAAAAGGGATGCTTTGTGCTGATAATTATGAAAAAAAAAAATGTCTGGTACTTTGAGGTCATGAGGAAAGAGGGAAAATGAAAGGGGAAAAAAAAAGATTTGGACTTCACTTTATATTTTAAATAGTGTTTAATGTTATTTTCAACAGGGCAACTAATAGTTCCAGCTGCCTGATGTGAGAATATGTGACATTTTTCCAAGTACAGTGCTTTCCAGATACTAGCTGGCTGAATTTCAGAGATGTTGAAAATGAAACAGTACTCCGACTATTCAACTTAGAAAATGAGACTACAACAAGCATTTGTTATTTTCTATTGCTTTCCACTATGCAAACTCAAAGCTGTAATTCAGTAAAGTTTAGTCAACACAGAGGCGTCATAAAACATAATACCCCCAATATCTTACCACGAGTACTTCTACCTTAGGAATAGCGGAATGGGAGGAGAAAAGACTATAAATGCCTGCCGTCCCCCTGCCCCCATTTGACAATGGTTCATTCCACAGCGGCAGCAAAAGTCCCACTCCATTCCACTGGCAACAAGACTAAGAATCTCCGTCCGGGAGGCGTGATTGCTTTGCATGACTCCTCTCTCCTAGGTGTTCCTTTTTGTCTCCTCTCTTTGAAACTTGAGAGCACCTGGTCCAACCTGGCACTGGGTTGAGCTTAATCACACATAACCACTCATATTACACTGCACTGCCTGGAACATCCATTCCTGTGTTACTACCTGAAAGCCCCTCCTGTAGGTGAGAGAGAATGCTCCCAGGCTAGCAAAAATGTTCATTTTCACAACTGGAGCCAATTTTCACAAAGGAAAGGCATCACACTGACAAAATACCTTGTGGTTTTCCATTTAGATAGGATGTCCCCTTGAATGAAAAATACCTGATATATAGAAGTTGCAGTAGGTGGGCAGCTTGAGTGCAAAAGCTGAACACCAATGCGGAAGCTGTGCTTTGAGAAACACAGTGTCCTGAAGATGCAGTCTGTCATCTTCTGGAAACAGGGGGCCAAGTCTTCTTCACCCCTGTACCACACCCCCCCACCCCAGTGTTTCACAGAGAATACGCACTGAATGCCTATTACCTGAATGAAGTCAAGAATATCCCAAAGGACTCTAAGCAAAATCAGCTAGTTGCTGACTCTTCCAAAATGCTCTTTTAAAAAGTCCCAGCAACCAATGCCACTGCAATAGTACCCCAACCTTTTAGTTAAAAGGAGGAGCATGTTGTGGCCATTTAGGGGGATCTATTTAGATGACATGCCCTATGTAAGAATATAAAATAGGCAGAAATGAATTTACTCTAAAAGAATTTGAAATAAAATCAGACTATGTATTCCTTTGGTTATAATTAATACACATAATGCCTGGTCATTATGGCACTTTGTTATCTTAAAGGAAAAAAAAAAACTGTTTCAGAGAAATTGGAGAACTCTGTTTTACTCCATCAGGGTAAGCTAAACATAAAGACATTTTGCTAAAGCCAATAGTATTCAGGTTAAGTTAAGTTACCTGGGTAGCTGAAAGGTTAAGTTACCTGGGTAGGTTACTACATACAAAGACGTTAAAAGAATACCAGTGAATTATAGGTGATCACAATGATATTAAAACATCCTAACAAGTAGTGGGACTCATGAGAAGAGACTCCACTGTCAATCTCTTTACGTTTCCTCAATTAACCAAGGGCTTCCCTTAGCAAATTGAATGCTTTCTTAGGGATGTTGAATTTTATTTTGTGCCACTAAATATTTATCATTTAAATCACCCATACTTGCATATCATGCCCCCTCTGTACCCTGTCCCCCCACCCTACCACCACCAAGACTATAAGCTCTTGGAAGACAGGAACTATCTCTCACTCTCTATAAAGTACACAGTGGCTTGAATGTCATGTCATCTTTAAAGCCTCCTGTGATGACATGTCCTCAGCAGAAGGTTATCGCTCTGCAGCATCCTGCTGTGTTGAGTATCAGCACTAATTCTTTACCTCAAGATTTTAGCACATTCTCAGTCCTCTAAATATTTCAAGCCCTTGAAGAATTAAAAGAAGCTCTTTCTCACAAAACAGCCGGGATCCATGTCCTTAATAATCAAGAATAAAAGCCAGCCCTGTGTAGACACATATTAATCAAGCTAAATTACAGTATCGCCATTTTTCTTCTAGTGCAATTATCTTTGGCTTTAAGACACAAATGAATCATTTGGGCTCTGAATCTTTTCTGGCAAAGAAGTACAGTGTGAGCTGAATGCTCAACATTCTGAGTGTCATCAGAACAAGTTCTATAGATATGAATTTGCCCAGTTAATCCTCCTTCATTATGTCCATAAGCTAACAATGCACATGTAGTCACTGCACATCATTACTGCTCTAGCAGACATGGACATTTGAAATATTAACTTTCCCACAGACTGCAAATCTTCAGTAAGCAGCTCTCAACAATTCATTATACTAATCATATATGTCACCATACTTCTATTAAATATGCATGAGATTAATAAACACCACCCATGTTGCGAACTATCCAACATCATTTTTAATACAATTTATTACCTTTTAGATACTGTAATTATAACGGCACCTGTATGCCACTATAACTGTAAATTTAACCACCTGGCGTTTAAGTAACTAGTACTATATCTAATTCCAATTTTAGTCAATTTCTAACATGCATTCAAGTGAAAATATTTTGTAACACAAAGTATAAAATATTTATAAAGTAAATGTGTTTTATGACATAGGACTATCTAATTTAAAATTGCATAAATAAGAGGTAAATTAACTTACTTAGACTTAGGTATTTTATAGACAAATAATTCAAAATTGAAATTTATCAAGAAATTAGCACACAATATATTAATATCCACAAGAAAAAGTGCAATGTAAAGTAAACTTTGGAATATTATGTCATATTTATAATCTAATATTTTATTAACTTTATAAATTCTATGTTTACGCAAATTATTACAACAAAGATTAGATTTGATCCAAATAAAAGTAAATATAAAACCTACAGAAAAAGAAAATAAAATTTCAAATGAAGGTGAAAAATACATCATTGACCTTGGATTATGTTATTCTAAACTTTTTAGTTAGTATGGCCACAGATTATTATTTAAGCATAATAATGGAAATAACAGTAATAGTCACAGTTCATATGTACCAAGGGCTTACTTAACTTACTGTGTCAGGCACTGTGAAGAGTGCTTTACATACAAGTCTCATTCAATTTTCATAATAACCCAATGAAGGAGATATTAATATTATCTGCACTTTACAAATGAGGGAAGTGGAGACTTACACAGATTAAATGACTTACCCAAGGATACAGGGCTTGGCAGGGGAGGGGTCTGACTTCAAGTCTATCCTCCTAACCAGACAGTCAGCACCCAGCTCCCAGCTTTGTACACCACTTCCTTGAATGGCCTTGGGTAAGTCACTGAAGTCTCTAAAGCTCACTTCCTTTAGCTGCAAAACGTGAATATGAATATATTCCAGAATTATTGAGAATGAAATAAGATAGCTCATGAGAAAGTGCTGTGCAATTAATAGAGCTGCATAATGCTGCTTGTTATGTTATTGATGAAATAAGAAAATAATATGTTGAAAATGAAGAAAAAACTGCCTATTTTGGCTCTTGGTCAAAATCTTCCAACAAAAATGGTACACCTAGGTAAATTTTCCTGGTTGTTTTTCCTTGCTTAACAGAAACTATTAAATAAAGGTAAATATGAATCAATATCTTTATTTTACCCTAAGAGATAGATGAGCATTAACAGATTAAGTTAGAAGTGAATAGTTAAGCTAGAGATGCACCTTTGTAGATGGTTACCATGAAAACTATGTTGATATTACCAGATTTGGCCTTTCAAAAAGCTCTTCAAAACTAAGGCTTTTTAAAGTTTCTTCGAGTCATTATCAGGCCCTAGTTTACTATGATCCACATACACATTTTGATTTGTTGCAATATTTAAGTCCTTAAGTCCAGGCAGGCAAAAACAATTCAAACTCTAATAATTTATAATTTTATATAAGTGATATGTTATCATTGGGCTTCTTTTTCCTTAGGGCTTCGTGGCTTAAAAAAATATTTCATATGCATTACATCAACCAAGATCATAAAATTAGTACAGTTGACCCTTGAACAACACGGAGGTCTGGGACACCCACCCTCTGCACAGTCAAAAATCCTCCTGTAACTTTATAGTCAGCCCCTGGATTTATGATTCCACATCCATTGATTCAACTAACCACAGATTATATAGTACTGTAGTATGTATTTAGTGAAAAAAAAATCTATGTATATGTGGACTTGGGCAGTTCAAAGCCGTGTTGTTCAACAGTCAACTGTACTTGAAAATTTGAGATCAGGAAACTGGAATTCACCAAGGTTAATAATGGTAAAAAAAAAGAAAAAAAAACACCAAACTTATATCTATATATTGGTGGTGTGTTTTAGGGCGGTAGTGTGTATGGGTATACAGATATCTATCAACATGTGATTTTTATGTATCTAGTATGTATCTAGCCTTTCTACCCTTCTTAATGTCTATATTTTTAATGATATAAAGGAAGTATATATAGCCAAATGATAAAGTAGGAACAAAGGGGCCACATTTTTCCAGTAATTCTTTTATTCATTGTCAAGGTGCTCATGTCATTAGATAGGGAATAAAGGAAACCTTTATTTGCAGAAGCCCATAAATATTCTATGTCACATTTTCAAACACATTTATTTGATGATTGTAAGTGAGAAAACTGTAAGAGTACATAGAATCTCCAGGTTGCCCCTACCTCCTGGCCGTTCGTGCTCTCCATCAGTGTGTAAGAGCATGGCGATGGGCATCCCTGCATTCTTGGATCTTCCAGCCACAACCACATTTTTTCCAAATGTTTCAATTCCTTAAAACACAGAGTTTGGTTTAAATGAAGAATAAGCAACAAGAAGCAAAGTAAACATCTCAACAGCCAACTGCAGTATTCTTTAAAAACTTCTAATTCAATTTGAATTATTTTGTGGCTTGTCTATAATGTTCCTACATTTACTATTTATAAATATTTCTTTTTATAATTCTTGGATCTGTCATGTTCCCTCTCATTATGGTCTCATTAAAAAACCACAGACATTTTCAAGCTTCCATTAAATTAGTTTTAAACATTAAAATTCATATGAAGTGTTAGAAGAGTGGAGACAAAATATTAACTACTAATCACAAAGCAAGAAAAGTGCAAGGTCAAGATTAATTGGCAATCAAACTTTGAGCAAATCTAGGACAAGATGAAGCGGGGGAAAAAACGTATTTTTCACAAAACTCATGCACTTTATTCTATAGGAGAGAAGCACTAAATTTATGGACTTAGAAAGGTCTGAAAGATAAAGCTTACAGATTTAACACACTTAACCTCTTTGGGGCATAGTATCTTCATAAGTAAAATGAAAAAATTAGAATTAAGGCTTTTCTAAGTACTAACATTCTAAGAGTATAATTCTAGGATCTGCTTGCCCTTGGAAGTTCTCTCCCTCAGTTAGAAAAGAGAAGATTAGCAGGAGGAGATGCTGCCAAAAATGTAAGAGACAGTGATGAAGACAGAAGAACTATCAGGGGTCTTTGAGAGCATTACTGAATTTAGAGCACAATTCAAGGGCAAGTGTTTATAATGAAAACCTAGCTCATTAGAGATGGTGCAAAACGTTTGGCACATTTTTTAAAAATAAACTTATTTTATTTATTTGTTTATAAATTTATTTGGTTGCATTGGATCTTCATTGTGGTGCAGGGGCTTCTCATTGCGGTGGCTTTTCTTGTTGCAGAGCACGGGCTCTAAGAGCACGGGCTTCAGTAGTTGTGGCTCACGGCTATAGAGCGCAGGCTCAGTAGTTGTGGTGCACAGGCTTAGTTGCTCCACGGCATGTGGGATCTTCCCGGACCAGGGCTCGAACCCGAGTCGCCTGCATTGGCAGGCGGATTCTTAACCATTGCACCACCAGGGAAGCCCAGCATATTTTGTTTTTAAAGGTAAGGAAAAACATAATACATTTTGGAAAATGTACATCAAAATACCTTCAGCTTATAGTTTTAGAGTCGGGAGATAAACTTTCTATTTGGAAAATTCACTCCTTGAAAGGTGAAACCGCAGTTTCTTGTAACCTGGCATGTGTTCTTCATTTTATCTTATTTCAGATTATTCCTTGACTTCTGTAACTTTGTATATTCCTGTAGATTGAAGTTTAATGCTTATTTTCTTTCATTCTCTTTCAAGACAATGTGAAAATGCTCATTTTGGTACTTAGCACCCACGTCCCATAGACCAACCTGTTCGTTTGATAATTTCCCAAACAGCACTAGCAGTGGCAGGTATGAGAGAATGCTGATCCAGGCATAGTCTTCCAATGTTAATAATATGAAATCCATCTACGTCTTTTTCCGGGGCAATTCCATTGCATACTGTCCGCTCATCCACATGGTCTGAAAAGTAAATAAAATTGATTTAGTTTTACAATTGTTATCTATTTGCAAGTCTGGAAAATTAAATTGGAGGGCCTACAGCCAGATCACTTATGGTTCAGCTTTAGTTAAGATATAAAATCATTACTCTATTCCTTTTATTGCCATGAAAATAGTAAGCCAAACTGCTCTTGACCAATGGCTGTAATTAACTGCTGTAAGAGTATATGCAAGTACAGGGCCAGAAGTGGCTGGCCTGGTAAAAGGGAAAAATCTGTGAAATCAAACAATACCAATGAGATCTGGGAACAGTCAGATGATAAGGCTTTGCCCCTATAAGTTTGCATATTTAAATGTATGTTTTTCCTATACAAGACAGTTCCACGAATAGACTTCTGTTGAATATTGTTAGCATTACAGATTAAAAGGGCTTTATTAGTGTTAAAAATAGCCATGACATCAATGCCTAGCTTCCTCCCAAATGACATAATAGAAAAGCAAACACACACACACACACACACACACACACACACACACACACACACACA
>NW_021703777.1:47514204-47584103 GCF_005190385.1 Monodon monoceros
ACACACACACACACACACACACACACACACACACACACACACACACATACCACACACATCATTTCCCTGAAGCATTACTACATTGAAATCCAAAATATCATTATGGTTTCCTTTATGAAAGGAAAAGAACATAACTTGAGTAATGAACTAATCAAATGAGATATGAGATGCCAATCATCTCATTTTGAAAAGTAATAAGTATAGAAATATAAAATAGGCTCTTAATACTACTCTATGCAGAGTAGCTTAGGGTATCCTAAATCCAACAATTAACCCACATTCCTAAAATACTAAAATAAAGGTATATTTGCTACAGAAAAGTTTCCTTATGTATTACACAATGAATGCCATTTAGAAATAATTTTTTAAAACATTATCAAAGCCCAAGTTCAAACAGTTTTCAAAAGAGACATGCCTTATGTCTCAGATATTTTATATCCTAAAAGTGACACTACTGCCATCTTACTTTAAATAGATCCAATTTGCCATTACTAGGCTACCAAATCATTTACATATATAAAAGTCATAATATGAATGATATTCAATTAGAAGTTGGGTCTTTGGAATATCTCTCCAATGACTAGATTGTCACTTTCAATAATTGTACTCATTCTATAATGTCCTACCAGAGTAAGCCTCCATCTGTTTTCTCTGAAGGTAGAAGATGATTATAAAAGTTCTAGCAAAATTTTTTTTTAGAATTATATATTTAACTTACTACTTGAGGACAAAAATAGTGGTCCCTTTTTAAATCTGGTTGATGATGATGGTGATGATTCAGTTTTTAGACACCTACCACTCATGCAGAAGCTTCATGCCATGGATATTTCTTACAACAAAATCAAAAGCTTTGTAAATAAAAAAAGAAATAACTGTAATTGAACACCCCATTATTGAGTTATGGCTTAAATTAGTTCATTTCTAAATTCAAAATTGGCTACTGTATGTATGGGCCAATAATGTATTGAAAGAATTCAACAAAGGTTCTTTTGTAGATTTTGAGAGCCATCCTCTTACCAAATAAGTCTGAACTATATTGAATTTCGCAGTCTCCTGGTCTGTGCTGTTTTACTCACTAAAAATAACATTAACTCGTAATGAACAATTCATCTCACACAATAGCTGAAATACTCAGGAAGAAATGTAAGCATCTGAAAATTTGGGGGCAAGCACTAGAAACTGGCAACTATAGACCTGTCCTCTAATGTATTTCTTAAAACTTCAACCCAGATCTTCATTTCAGAACAATTTTATCTTAAGTTAATTAAGTAATTTTTGTTTAAAAGACAGATGTGTGGACATATAAAAGGTGTGATGTAGTGAACACATGAAAACTGATTATTAATGTGCTTACTATTTAACCTAAAAGGAAAAAACCTATATGAGTAGATTAAAAATGTTAGGATCATAAAAATCAAGGACACCAATTCATACATCACTTTTATGTAACTCTATGTTATCTCAGGAGTGGATTAAATCTCACATACATCCTTTGCCAGGAAAGATGTACCTTTCATTACATAATCTACAGTGTATGGAAATAACAGGAGTTAGTATATCTTACATTCAAACAGTGCTTTATAATGTTCATGTTACCATCACATAGGTTTCCCCTTTGGTCTTCAGAGTTACTGAGGGCTAAGATAGAGAAGGCATTATCTTCATTTTAAAGATGAAGCTGAAAGATTTTGAGACTCAGCCAATCTCAAACTACTACTAAGAAGAGGGGTCCAGAATTAAAATCCACATCTGTTTGCCCTAAAACCAGTTTTTCTTTCTGTGTTATACAGAAATCATAAATATTAATCAATCCTAAATACCACTCAACAATTAATATCAGCAAGGGCCCCTGCCCCTTCTAATCAAGACATTTTGATCATCCTAAAATATCCCAAGGAATGCACTGTTTCTTCTAGACCTCCAAAAACAACAGTATTTTTGGATTAACTAACATGTATCTAAATACATGCAAAACAGCATCAAACATTTTATAGCACCTTTTGTTAAATGAGTAAGAGAAATAAATACATTTCATGCTTTTAACTGACTGCTACTGAAAGTCCCCTGATGTCTCATCCCTGGGGCCCATGACTTGAAAAGAAGAAACAATCATGAGCCTCAACAGCATTAATTTTTTTACAATGGTTATAAAACATTTTTGATTCATAGAATACATTGGCAAACAACTAACCACTTAATACCTTACCCAAATGAACTGGAAAACTGGCATTATTCACTTTGTGAGTGTGTGTTTTTCCCATCTATTTAATATTATGAGAAGTCATTAAATCACGCCAGGAAAAAAACTCATCAAATTGAATTCATAATAATGCAATAGAGCAGCTCAGGGAATGTCTTTAGGTACCACACTTTAGAACTACAACGTTGAATATATATTTCTGTGATTTATTTATAATATGTTTAATTGTCTTTGGATAAGTAACAACAACAACAACAAAAAGAAAACAAACAAATTACTGGTTTATTTTCCATCCAAGGATTTTCACGTTGCTGTTCAAAAGTACCTCTTTCCACTTCCCCAATGCCTGTTGGATAAGGGCAAGCTCATGAGCAAATATGTTCTTTAGCTTGATTATATCTTTTGTCCTATACTTCCCTCCCTCCAAGTGCCCCAGCCCTTTCCCTACCATCATTATGACACATCCTTACCTCAATTCACACCAACCTGTCCCATTCCCAAGCCCTTAACATTAATTTTTGCGTTTCTACGTTCTTGCTCATGATTATTTTTCCATTACTAATTCCTTCCTCCCTGTTGTTTCACATCCTATTTATTCGTCAATATATTGATCCCTTCTCAGCTGTTCCCTCATCACAAAGTGAAATGATAATTTTTATCTCTTCTGGTCCCCACAGAACTACTGTAAAAAGCACTTACCACATTACTTCAGTTAGTTGATCACGTTGGTTATTTAAGTATCTCTTTTACTTATGAGTGTGAGCCTTTTAGGGCAGACTTTGTCTTATTAAACTGATTCACCCATAGCCTTCTCCAACTCAGTTGATGGCAATTCCATCCTTCTGTGTTATACAGAAATCATCCTTACTTGCCAGAAAAACCTGGAGACATTCTGAACACCTCACTTTCTTTCACACGCAACATCCAATCAATTGAAAAATCTGTTGGTTCTTCCTTCATAACACATCTAGCCCTTCACTATCCTCACCATGTCCACTCTGGTTTGAGTGGCCATTATCTCTCCTGTGAACTCTTGCAACAACTAACTCTCCTAGCTAATTATTTGCTTCTATGTTTGTATCCATATAATCTATTCACAAAACAGCAGAGGTTATTTTTTTCCCACATCTTTATTGGTGTATAATTGCTTTACAATGTTGTGTTAGTTTCTGCTGTACAACAAAGTGAATCAGCTATATGTATACACATATCCCCATATCTCCTCCCTCTTGAGCCTCCCTCCCACCCTCCCTATTCCATCCCTCTGGGTCATCACAAAGCATCGAGTTGATCTCCCTGTGCTCTGCAGCAGCTTCCCACTAGCCATCCATTTTACAGCTGGTAGTGTATATATGTCCATGCCACTCTCTCACTTCATCCCAGCTTCCCCTTCCCCGCTCCCCCCGCCCATGTCTTCAAGTCTGTGTTCTCTACGTCTGTGTCTTTATTCCTGTCCTGCCACTAGGTTCAGCAGTACCACTTTTTTAGATTCCATATATATGCATCAGCATATGGTATTTGTTTTTCTCTTTCTGACTTACTTCACTGTGTATGACATAAGCTAGGTCCATCCAGCTCACTACAAATAACCCAATTTCATTCCTTTTTATGGCTGAGTAATATTCCATTGTATATATGTACCACATCTTCTTCATCCATACATCTGTTGATGGACATTTAGGTTGATTCCATGTCCTGGCTATTGTAAACAGTGCTGCAATGAACATTGGGGTACATGTCTCTTTTTGCATTATGGTTTTCTCAGGGTATATGTCCAGTAGTGGGATTGCTGGGTCATATGGTAGTTCTATTTTTAGGGTTTTTTTTTTTTTTTTTTTGCGGTACGCGGGCCTCTCACTCTTGTGGCCTCTCCCGTTGCAGAGCACAGGCTCCGGATGCGCAGGCTCAGTGGCCATGGCTCACGGGCCCAGCCGCTCCGCGGCATGTGGGATCCTCCCGGACCGGGGCATGAACCCGCATCCCCTGCATCGGCAGGCGGACTCTCAACCACTGCGCCACCAGGGAAGCCCTGTTTTTAGTTTTTTAAGGAAGCTCCATACTGTTCTCAAATGCATGTCTGCTTACACCACTCTTTTCCTGAAAACCCTGCTCTTCTTGCTATTCCTCTAACATATCAGGTATTTTCCACCTTGGTTATTGCTCTTGTGTCTGCCTGGAGGCTTTTCAAAAAAACCTGCCACTTTGGCTAAATCCCTCTCTTCTTTCAAATCTTTGCTTAATTTCCACATTCTCTTTAAGGACTATTTCGACCACATTATTTTAAAATGTAAGTTCCATGTCTGATAATGTTGAAGTTGTTTACATTGGACCAAACTTCTCACAGGAAACAACTGTAAACATTGGAGAAATTATATTAAAATAGAAGTATCAAGGATGTATCATACAATAGAGAATATAGCCAATATTTTGTAATAACTGTAAATGGAATGTAAAATTTTTAAATAAAAACACAGCTATCTGACACTGGAGAGTTACTAGAAGCAGAGAGATTTGGAAGAGAATGGACATCTGAAAGGGATATCACTGTAAGTGTTTCCATTTTGGAGGTTTTTCTAGACAAAGGACAGTTAGAATTTGGATATAAATCTGCAGTCCTACTTGCTTGAGGAATCAAAGGACAAAGTTTGGGGCTACTACAGAAACTGGAAATTGAAGGGACATACCCAGGAAAAGAGAAAACCACAGAGGGGAGACTCAACTTGTGTCTATAAATTCTTCCCAAATCTCTGACTGACCCCTGAACAACACACACAAGAGGCAAACTCCAAGCAGCCCATCTAACACTAAGAGAACTAAACAGAATGCAGTTGTGGCTCACCAAGGGCAAAGCAAAGCTTGAAGTCCTCAATATGACAGGCATTCACACACACACAAAAAATTTACAGTTAACATTATACTTAATAATGGAATACTGAACCTTTTCCCCAAGATCAGAAGGTGGCAAGGGTGTCCACCCCCACCATTTCTATTCAGCATTTTATTGGAGATCCTAGCTGGTGTAATAAGGAAAATAAAGAGTTCTAAAGATCAGAAAGGAAGAAGTAAAACTCTCTAGCCACTCTAATGGTTGTTTATGCAGAATATTCTAAAGAATATACAAAACAACAAAACAAAAAATAAATAAAGTGAATTTAGCAAGATCACAGAATACCAAGTCAATATACAAAAGAAATCAATTGTATTTCCGTATAGAAGCAGCAAATACTAAAAAATGAAATTTAAATAATTCTATTTACAAAAACTCACAGATCAGAAAATTCTTAGGAGTAAATTTTAAAATTGGGGGCATGATTTTTATAATGAAAACTACAAAATGTTGCTGACAGATGACCTAAATAAATGGAGGGTGTACTATATTCATGGATTGGAGGACTCAATAATATTAAGATGTCAATTCTTCCAATTTGACCTATAGATTCAATGTAATCTCAACCACAGTCCTATGAGGTATTTTTGGTAGAAGTTGACAAACTGATTCTAAAATTTATATGGCTATGCAAAGGACTTAGAATATCTAAAGAAATCTTGAAAATGAGCAAAAAGGACTTACAATACCTGACTTTAAGACTTGCTACAAAGCTACAGTAATCAAGACAGTGTAGTGCTAGTGTAGGGATAGACAAGTAGATCAATGGAACAGAATAGAAAGCCCAACTTTAGACTAACACTTATACAGTTATTTGACTTTTTACAAAGTTGCCAAAAGCAATTCAATGGTAAAAAGAAAGTCTTTTCAGCAATTAATACTTGAACAATTTGATAGCCATATAGAAAAAAACCAAACTGAGCCACAATCCCTACTTCATACTGTGAAGTAGAAAATTTGCCACACAAAAATGTGTCTCTTTGGCATGAGGATTTCATTTTACCTCCCCCTTAGCTGTCTAAAGAATTTAGATAAAAGAACTGTTCCCAGAATAGAGATATCACCAGAGATAATCTGCAAAGAATATGGGCTAGGTTGCTGGGGGAAACTCTAGGCAGGACCTAGAAATCAGAATCCACTCTGTGCCCCACTATCTCTTCATGGCCCAGCAAATATTCGTCTACTAAACATTTGCTTTTCCATCTCCAGGTGAATTGCCTGCCCCCCCTTTGAAGTCCGAAGCCTAGCTGCTAAGAGAAGATGGGGAATGTAAGGAAAAATGTGCATGTTTGGAGTACTTTATATGTCTGTCACAGAAAAAAGCAGATCTAAAATAGGGATTAACAGAATTTTAAAAATTTCAGAAGGGGTGGGAAGGGCTCTCTGAGCCAGTGGCATTTAAGCTAAGACATGAAGGTTGGGAAGAAGTCAGCCCCCGTATGTTTGAAAGATAACCAATGTAGTTAAGAGGTCAAAGGCTAAACCCTATTCAAGTGATAAAATGTGCATTATTCTAGCATGTCCTTTGTATAATAAATACTATAAAATAAAAATATAACATCCCTGAACATCCCCCGAACATCCCAATCCTCTTTACCATGCTCTACTTTTTCTTTTTTCCCATAGCATATCAACTTCTAATAGATATACAGTAATTACTTACTTATTGTGTTTATTTTTTGTTGTCTGTCTCTCCTACTACTCAGCAAGGGCAGAACTTTCTGTCTTCTTTTTTTTTCATTGATGTATTCCTAGCACAAAGCACAGTGCTTGGAAATTTGTTGAATAAATGGCTACAATTACGCTTGATTTATAAATGAAGAAGCTGAGACAAATTAGTGGAAACCTGCAGACAATTAGAATAGACTAATATAAGGAAAAGATGTCTGATCTTTCTACAACCTCTGACATCCATCTTTTTCAAATACAATGAAAACCAAAATGGCTTTCATTAAAATTTTGATTTGTCAATAGCTGCATCTACATTATTAGATATTTGGCACTTTTATATCCTCCGATATAAATTTAATGTAAGAGATTCATGTCTGTTTGGTTTTCATTTATTTCTTCCTTTCAAGACTTGAAAAATAAGAAATCTCAGGCAAAGCTTTATGTTGATACATTAAAGTCCACACTCTGAACAAGTGTAGACAAGGCCTCTGAAAATTCACTCATTTATTCACTCAATAAATATTTATGTATTTATAATATTTAAATATTTATTGTCTACCATGTGCTTTGCACTGTTCTAAGGGTTTAGGATATATAAGCTAACCAAACAAACAAAACTATTAACCTCTGGAGCTTACATTCTAAAGAAATAAAGATCTGCCTAATCAAATTATTTAGCTGCAGCCTCTTAATGGTTAATTATTTTCTAGGAGTAAATGAGAGATATACTTTTGGAAGCTGTGTTCACTGTTCTCAACTCAATACATAAGTTACACCCCCTGGGTTCTACATCAATGTTTCAAGACAGAAAATACTTATCAGGTCTTACCACTTACCCAATATCATTTTAGAACTGTTTCATCATCAAGGAGTAAGAGGACAAAAAGGGAATGGGAAGTGACTATTATCTCACTGTATTACTCTACCCCCAAATCTGAGAAAATAGAGCTTGGAGGTGGAGTGGGAGGTGTTCTCTAGGTCAGAAAGGGGTGGATCTGGCCCTTTACCCTTCCTGAGCCTCTTTCTCCTATAGCCACGAAACTACGAGGACATCCCTAGGCAGGCTTACTTCATAGGCTATTAAAAAAAGTTAATGAAGTGGGAACCTACACATCACGTGAAGGTTGCTACCTTTGGCCCTTAGAGTTTCTTGAGTCATATGAAGAGTACATGGAGATCCAAAAATTGCCTTATTTCAGAAGTAGTGTTAGTAGTGTTGAAGACACCCTGTTTATTAAGCCCTTGGATTCCTAGACACTATATACTGTGACTTCTGTCAAATACATTGTACTAAACTTGAAGCAGTGTCTATTCCATAGAGGCAACAGTTGGATAAGTGAGCATGTCTATTCTGATGAGCTTCTTTTACACAAAAGGGAAAAGAAGAGATGCTGTGTTTTAGGGACTTGCTTGCAAACTTCTCAAGGACAGTGAGTCTCAAATTGTTTTCTAACTACCCCTTTCCCCTAGTGACTATCACAGACACATATATGTGAATAGATTGGATTCTAGGTAAATATTTTTTGAACTGGTAAATGAACAAAGAGCATCAGAGAGCAATAATACAAATACTTCTCTTGAAAGACTTTCTACAAAGAAATACCCAGATGTTTCAAAGGGCCTTCTGATTTTGGTAAATTCTTTATCAAAGCTGAACACACTCAAAAATACATGAAGATATCATGATAAAGAAAAGCGAAAAATATGAAAAAGAAAAGAAGTAACTATTGTTGATCCAAGAAATTCCAGATTTTGAAGATACTTTGAAAAGTAAATAATCTCAAGTTACATGATATAGTATGTTTACGATAGCAACTGCTCAAAAAGACGCAATTATATAGATCTGAGTGACTAAAATAACTCTTGGGATGGTTTCTATCTGGAAATGAATAGGAAGAGACACATATGGCTACAGGGACCTACCAATCCCACTGATAGGTAAATCATATCAAAATGATTTACTCAGCTTTCAGTATAAATCATTAAACTTTTTTTTTTTTTTTTAAATCACTGCTTGCCTGATGCTGCCATCATGTGGTTTTCATAAACCACAGCAGGAGAATTTTCCATTTTGTTCCCCCACATCCCCACATAAATTCTCTGATAGAAATGTTACCTATGAGAAAAATTTTTTAAGTAGATAAATGATATTGTGGGGATGCCTTTGTATCTATGTTAACACTAAAATCATGTTAGAAAGGATTTGAATAAAATATTGTTTAAAATCTGGACCTTTTTCTCTGCATAAACCCTAAATGCATAAATTGGTTGAATGGATTGTGACACAATCTCAATATTAGTCCAAGCACAATCGAATTTTAAATTATTAATTAGTTATTTTTCATAATAAGCTAGATATATGCAAATCCACCACCCCAAACAAAAGTTATGGACTTGACAATAGTCTATATTTAATCATATATTTCGCCCATGAACCCACCTCATTTCCTGCTCCAGCCTTAGGTAAACTTCATCCTGCATCCTGTGCTTATCATTCCCTTGACTTCCTTTCCATACAGTTTTATTGCATTTATTTGTATTCCTAATAGATTTTTTTAAACAGCTTTATTTAAGAATATTTGAATATAATAGACTGCACGTATTTAAAGTGTACAATTTGATAGGCTTTGACATACGTATATACTTGTGAAACCATCACCACAATCAACATAATGAACATATACACCACCCTGAAAAGTTTCCACAGGCCCCTTTTCCTCATCCCTTCCTCCCTCCCTTTCCTGTCCCCTCACCTCCAACTACTTGTAACCACTTGCTACGGGGTGAATTGTGTCCCCCCAAAATTCATATGTTGAATCCCCCAACCCCTAATGTAATGATATGTAATTAGGTTTACATGAAGTCATCAGGGTGGGGCCCTCATGATGGGATTAGTGCTCTTATAAGAAGAGACACCAGAGAGCTTGCTCTCTTTGCCATGTGCAGACACAGAAAGAAAGGGTTGTCTGTCTGAAAGCCAGGAAGAAAGCTCTCACCAACCCGACCATGCTGGCACCCTGATCTCAGACAGGCTCCAAAAAATAAATTTTTGTTATTTAAGGCAGCCAGTCTATGATATTTTGGTATAGCAGCCCAAGCAGACTAATAACCACTGATCTGCATTCTGTCGCTATACTTCAGTTTGTATTACATAAAATTTTATATAAATAGAACCACAGAGTACGTACTCTTATTTGCATGGATAATTTCACTCAGCATAATTATCTTGATATTCACCCAAGCTGGAGTATGCATCAATATTTCATTCCTTTTTTTACTGCTGGGTAATAGTCCATTGTATAGATAAACCACAGTTAATATCTACTCACCTGTTGATGCCTATTTGAGTTGTTTATAGCTTTTGGCTATTGCAAATCATACTTCTATGAACATGCATATACAAGTCTTTATATTGACACATATATCTTTTTCTTTAAGTAAATACATAGACATGGAATGGATGGACCGTATAATAAATATATATATGTAAATTTTTAGGACACTGCCAAACTATTTTTCAACATGTACCATTTTGCATTCCCACCGGCAACACATCCTCACCAATATATGGTATTGTCAGTTGTAGTTCTAATATCAGCCATTCTAATAGGTGTGTAGTAGTATCTTATTATAGTTTCCATTCGAGTTTCTCTAATGACTACAGATGTTATCTACTTATGTCCTTATTTATCATTTGTATTTCTTCTTTGGTTAAGTATCTGTTCAAATCTTTTGATGATTTTTGGTATTTATCCTGTTTGGTGCTCTTTATGGTTTGGTGTCTGTTATTAATTTTGAAAAGTTTTAGCCATTATTACTTCAAATATCTCTTCTGCCCTGTTCTCTCTTCTCCTGGTATTCCAACTGTGTGTATGTTATACCTTTTGAAAATGTCCTATAGTTCTTGGATGTTTTCTTCTTTTTTGTTTTCCTCTCTGAGTTTCAATTTGAGAAGTTTCTACTTATATATTCTCAAGCTTACTGATTCTTTTCTTGGCCATGTCCAGTCTACAATTGAGACCACCAGTATATTTTCCATTTTTGTTAAAGTGCTTTTGATTTCAGCATTTCTTTTTGAATCTTTCTTAGAGTTTCCATCTCTCTGCTTTCATTACCCATCTGTTCTTGCATATTGTCTACTTTTTCCACCAGAGCCCTTAATATATTAATCATAGTTATCTTAAATTTCCTAATAACTCCAAAATCTGTGTCAGATATGAATCTGGTTCTGATGCTTTTTGGTTTATTCAGACTGTTTTTCTTTGCCTTTTGGCATGTCTTGTCATTTTTTTGTTGAAAGCTACATCCAAGACTAGGGCCCCCAGGAGTTTCTCCTTATGTTAGTACACACTTTACTTCCAGAAATTCATCAAAATTCCCAATTATGTTGTTTCCATCAGTTTATGGTTCCAGTAGCTTCTGTACAGGTAAATAGATCTTGGTTGCAACTTTCTGGATTTTCTTATCTCTCCGGATTTTGGGATGGTGGTTTGCCCTGCAACCTCAGTTCTCTGAAGGGTCAAGAAAAGTACTGATTTTGTTTGTTCAGTTTTTTCTTGTTTTAAGGACAAGAGGATTTATTTTATTCTGGCTAGAGTTGGGCTTTAATTGGGTTGTTTTCATTTTCTTGATATTGGTTTTTGAGAGCGCTTCATATATTCCGCATATACATATGTTATCAAATATATGCTCTGCAAATGTTTTCTAGTCTGCCTTATCTTCTCATTCTTTTAATAGTATCTTTTGAAGAGCAGAAGTTTTATTTTATTTTGTTTGTTTAACATCTTTATTGGAGTATAATTGCTTTACAATGCTGTGTTAGTTTCTGCTTTATAACAAAGTGGATCAGCTATATATATACATATATCCCCATGTCCCCTCCCTCTTGTGTCTCCCTCCCACCCTCCCCTCTAGGTGGTCACAAAGCACCAAGCTGATCTCCCTGTGCTATGCGGCTGCTTCCCACTAGCTGTTTTACATTTGGTAGTGTACATATGTCCATGCCACTCTCTCACTTCTTCCCAGCTTACCCTTCCCCCTCCCCGTGTCCTCAAGTCCATTCTCTACCTCTGTGTCTTTATTCCTGTCCTGCCCCTAGGTTCTTCAGAACCTTTTTTTTTTTTTTTAGATTCCATATATATGTGTTAGCATACAGTATTTGTTTTTCTCCTTCTGACTTACTTCACTCTGTATAATAGTTTCTAGGTCCATCCACCTCACTACAAATAACTCAATTTCATTCCTTTTTATGGTTGAGTAATATTCCATTGTATACATGTGCCATATCTTCTTTAGTCATTCATCTGTCAATGGATGCTTAGGTTGCTTCCATGTCCTGGCTATTGTAAATAGTGCTGCAATGAACATTGTGGTACATGACTCTTTTTGAGCTATCGTTTTCTCAGCGTATATGCCCAGTAGTGGGACTGCTGTGTCATATGGTTTTAAATTTTGATGAAATCTAATTTATCAAGTTCTTGTTTCGTATCCATATGCAATCCAATTGTTCCAGCACCATTAGTGAAAAGCACATCCTTTCTGCACTAATTTGTCTTTCCACCTTTGTAAAAAATTAGTTGTTAATATAGGTGTGGATCTATTTGTGGACTTCCAATTTTTGCCCATTGATGTTTCTCTATCCTGATTCCAATACCACTCTGTCTTGATTACTGTAGCTTTATAATTAGTCTTTTTAACAAATTTTAATTGAGGTATAAATGACATATAACATTATATTAGTTTTAGATGTACAACATAATGATTCAATATTTACATACATTACAAAATAATCACCACAATAAGTCTAGTTAACATCCCTCACCACATATAGTCACAATTTTTTTTTCTTATGATGAGGACTTTTAAGATGTACTTTCTTAAGAACTTTCAAATATGCCATACAGTATTATTAATCTTAGTCACTGTGCTGTGCATTACATCGCCATGACATTTATTTGATAACTGAAAGTTCGTATCCTTTGATTTTGAGACGTTTGATTAGTCTTAAAATCAGGAAGTATTACTCTTTCAACAACATTACTCATTTTCAAAGCTGTTTTAATTATTCTAGGTACTTTGCATTTCTATATGAATTTGACAATCAGTTTATCAACTGCTACAAAAAAGTATGCTGGGATTTTAATTGGGACTGCCTTGAATCTACAAATTAATTTGAAGATAACTGACATCTTAACAATATTTAGGCTTCTAACCCATGAACATAATATATTGATTTATTTAGGTCTTCTTTAATTTCTCTCAGGAATGTTCTGTAGTTTTCAATGCACAGGTTCTCACATCTTTTGTCAAATTTATGCCTGAAGATTTCACATTTTTGATGCTATTTTAAATGTCTCTTTTCATCTTAGTATCTGATATTTGATGCTAATACATAGAATGGAGATTGATATTTGTATATTAATCTTGTATCTTCCAACCTTGTTAAACTCATTTATTAGTATTAGTAGCTTTTTATTTTTCTAGATTCCATTGGATTTTCTACATAGACAATCATGTTATCTGCTTTTTATTTTCTTTCCCTTGCCTTGCCTTCTGTGTTGGTTAGAATCTCCATGAATAGACATGATAAAATGGACATTCTTGATTTCTTCCTGATCATAAGAGGAAAATACTGTCTTTCATAATGAACTATGATGTTAGCTGTGAATTTTTTATATGTGTCCCTTATCAGCTTGAGGAAGTTCCCTTTTATTATTATTAGTTATATGACAGCTTTTTATCAGGAGTCAATGAATTTTACCAAAAAATTAATCTATTTATTGAGCTAATCATGTGATTTTTCATTTTTAGTTTGTTAATGTGGTGAAATACATTGTTTGATTTTCTAATGTTAAACCAATGTTGCATTCCTGTAATAAAAGTCATGATGAATTTTGGTCATGATGAATGATACTTTTTATATATTGTTGGATTTTATTTGTTAAATTTTGTTAATACCTTTTTCATTTATGTTCATGAAAGATACTGTTCTGTGGTTTTCCTTTCTTGTAATGTCTTTGCCTGTTTTTTGGTATCAGAGTAATGGTGGCCTCATATAATGACTTAGGAAGTATTTACTCCTCTTTAATATTATTTTTTCTTTAAATATTTGGTAGATTTCACTGGTAAAGCCATCTGAACATGGAGCTTTCTTTGTGGAATAGATTTTCACTACAAAGTCAATTTTTTAATAAGAGTTATTCAGGTTATCTATTTCTTTTTGAGTGAGCTTTGGCAGTGTGTATCTTTCAAGAAAGTAGTCCATTTCCTCTAATTTGCCAAATTAACTGGCATAAAGTTGTCTGACATATTCACTTTTACCCTTTTAATACCTGTAAAATCTATAGTGATGTTATCTTTCTCATTCCTGATATTGGTAATCTGTATCTTCCTTTTCCCCTGATAGTCTAGCTTTCATTTCATTATTTTCTTCATTATTTTTTTGTTTTCTAATTCACTAATTTCTGCCCTGATCTTTATTATTTCCTTTCTTGTCCTTAGTTTGTCTTTAACTTGCTCTTCTTTTTCTAGTATCTTAAGGTGGGAGCTGAGGTTATTGATGTGGGACCTTTCTTCTTTTCTAAGATAGGTGTCTAGTGCTATATATTTCCTCCTAAGTAATTTTTTAGAAGCATACCATAAATTTTGATATGTTGTATTTTCACTGAAAAGTTAAAAGTGATTTCTAACTTCCCTTTTATTTTCTTACTTGACACATGGGTTAGTTAGATGTTCTTTAGTTTCAAAATATTTGGGAATTTTCCAGATATTTTTCTGCTAGTGATTTTTAATCTAACTCCATTGTGGTGAGGGAAAATGCTTTAGGTAATGTAAATCCTTCTATATTTGAGATTTGTTTTATAGTCTAGAATATGTTATCTCTTGGTAAATGTTCTATGTGAACTTGAAAAAAAATGTGTATTCTGTTGTTTGCAGGGAGAGTGTTCTGTAAATGTCAATTAGATCAAATTGGATGATATTCTACTTCAAATCTTTGTTCTTACTGATTTTCTCTCCACTTGTTCTCTCAGTTATTAAGAGAGAGGTACTAAAATCTATGATTATAATTTTGGATTTGTCTATTTTCCTTACAATTCTATTAGTTTTTGTTAATGCTTTCTTCTTAGGTATATAAACAATTGAGGTTGTTATTTCTGTTTGATAAACTGACTCCTTTATTACTGTGGAATGACCTTCTTTATTCCTGGTAGTATCCATTGCTCTGAAATATACTTTGCCTGCTATTAACATAACCACTCCAGCTTTCTTTTGATTTATGTTAATATAGTGTGTCTTTTACATCCTTTTTCTTTTAGCCTCTCTGGATCCTTATACTTAAAATTTATTTTTTGTAGGCACCATATAGTTGGGTCTTGTTTTTTATTCAATCTGACAATCTCTGACATCTAATTGGATTATATACAACATTACATTTATGTGATTAAATCTATCATTCCCCCATTTTCTTTCTTCCTTTAGAATAATTTGAACATTTTAAATTATTAGATGTTATCTCTTTTACTGGCTTATTATCTATAACTCTTTGCTGTGTGGGGTTTTTTTAGCAGTTGCTTGTGATTTTATAGTATGCAGCTTTAACTTATTTCAGTCTACCCTCAAGTGATATATCACTTCACATACAGCATAAGAATCTAACAATGATGTCCTATCATTTCTTCCTTTCTGACTTTTGTGCTATTGTTGTACATGTTGCAAACCACACATTAAATTGTTTTTTATTTTGGGATAAATACCAATTATATTCTAAAATTATATGACTAATAAGAAAAATGTCAGATATACTTACTCATGTAGCTACCATTTCCATTGTTATTCATTCCTTTGGCTAGATACATATTTTCATTTGGTATCATTTCTTTCGGCCTGAAGGACTTCCATTTTTTATAGTGTGGGTGTGCTGTTGACTGTTTTCAGCTCTGTCTGGATTCTACTCTTCCTAAATGTCTAAAAAATGCTATTTTGCCTTTGGTTTTTAAAGATATTTTCACTGAGTATAGAACTCATGATCAATAGTTTTTTTTTTCTTTCAGTACTTCAAAAATCAAGGTGTTCCATTGTCTTCTTGCTTACATTGTTTTTGACAAGAAATCTATTTCCTTCCTTTTGTTTCTCTGTATGTAATGTGACATTTCCCCCCCCCCTTGTTGCTTTCAAAATTTTTTCTATCACACTGCATCTGAACAATTTGATTTTTGTGTTTTGGGTATAGTTTTTTCATATTTTATGGGCTTGGAGTTCGTTGAGCTTCTTAGATCTGTGTGTTTATAGTTTTCATCACATTTGTGCTTGTGTGTGTGTGTGTGTGTGTTTTAATCTGAAATCCCAATCATTTATGAAAGGATACTTATTTCTTACTCACGTAAGCCTCTGTTAAGAATCCCACTTCCTTTCTTCTCATAACTGGCAATCATCTATAACACGTAGCTTTCATGATAACTGCAACAAAAGGGGGAGAGGGGATGGGGGCCACATAGCTTTTAACCATCTCAGTCCAGAAGTGGCTCAAAAAAGTCACTTTCCCTCACAGTCCAGTAACCAGAAGTCACATGGCCCCAACATAGGAGAAGTTGGGAAATGTAAGGGAACATGTGGATATTTGGAGTACTTTATTTGTCTGCCATAGAAAAAAGCAGATCTAATATAGGAATTGGCAGAATTAAAGTAATTTTAGAAGGTATGGGCTGGGAAAGGCTCTCTGAGCCAGTGGCATTTAAGCTAAGGCCTAAAAGTTGGAAATAAGTCAGTCCCAGTATGTTTGAAAGATAATCAATGTAGTTAAGAGGTCAGAGGTTAAAGTCCTATTCAAGTAATAAAATGTACATTATCCTAGCATGTCCTTTGTATAGTAAATACTATCACTTAGGAAGCCTTCAAGGGTATGGGGGTATAAGATCCTCACCAAATCCTGATCAGTGACAGAACTTACACACTACTCTCTTAGATGTAGAAGAATAGGTAGAAGGATGAACCTTCAATGACACACATACACACAAAGCAATAGCTGTGAAACTATAGGGTTCATTCATTCCAGGAATAACATTCACTAAGAGTCTACCATGATGCAAGGTGGAATAAAAATGTTGACTCCAATTCCCCCTGCTTTGATGTAACTAATAGTCTAGTGGAAGAAACATATTACTCAAAAGCAATGAAATACTCTATGTGGAATCATTTTTCTCCATAAAGAAAGGGGGGGAGCTATAACAAAGGTCAAGTCTAATTTAGAAATTATTTAGAAATAAACAGAAAAGAAGCTCTACAAAAACTGAGAAGTCCAGAGTGATGAAAATTTCCCACTCTGGTCAAGAACATTAAAAATAGAGTAAAAAGTATTCTGCATACATAAATTCCATAAGCTCTCAAGAAGAGCAATTATAGCAAGACCTTTTTTCTCCAAATGAAGAATCAAGTTTTAGACAAATATACATATCTACATGCACTAATTAGGTCAATACCCACATTTTTATGCCTACTAAATTCTAGAAAATTTTGTCTTTGTTACATCTACACCGTGAATTCTCACTTTTCTTACTCGCCTTCTCCATATTTAATCCTTTAATCCTGTATTTCATTCTGATTTCTCTGTTCAATCCTCTTACATAAATTGGAAGATGTTAATCCTCAAAGGCTTCAAACTAGATAAATGAAGGGAAATATTTGAAAAACTATTTTAGAAAAAGATAGATAAGATAGAATAAGTTTTCCCATTCTACCAAATAATTTTGTTCCCAGAAATAGACGAGAGGTCGATTTCTTAGAAAGCAAGAAAATACAAAAAGGTGATTAAGCACCTCTCTTGGTGCTTGACTTGCAGTCTCAGTTGTGGGACTGTGATTATGACTGAAAGAATGCTATAATTGGGTCTCCTGGTTTTTCTCTGCTACTCACTTGTTGTGACCTTATACAAATTTCTCAGTTTATCATGGAGCAGTAGTTGTAAAAAACCACATTAAAATTTAATTGAGTGATTGCTGTTTTCTAGACTTACATCTGAATGCTTTCATATAATTCATATAATTTAAACGCTTTTAAACCAAATTCACCCTGTACCAAATACCACCCTACAACAAACATTTATAGCAAATTTCCAGTGTGCTTCAAGCTTGTGGACATTATCATTTCCCTTTCATTGCTTTAGTCCAAAAAGAATGTCACTGACTCCCAAGTTTTAAAGACCATTATTCCACCTTATTTTTAACACTACAAACTGACACATACTTGTGGAAAGGGAATGTTGCCTGCCATTCCAGTCAACAACAAATGTTGTCCACCATCAAGCTATCAACCACTGTAGTCACCCCACCCCCTGCCTAACAGTGCACCCTGAGGGTAATTCAGGATGGAGAAAACCAGGAAACATTCTGTGTTCTGGATACTGACCCTAGAGAGTTAAGATGCATATCTAAGGAATAATTTCAATGAGCCCAGACTCTTGCATCTTCCCATACATAGAAAATCACTAAAATCATTAACTTGAGATGTCTGTTTTTTGTGATTAGTAGTAATCTTCTGATGTTCAACTACCTTTTTTTTTTTTTTTTCGGAAAAAACTCCTACATATCCTAGCTCCTTCCTTACTTCTTTGAAGTAGTTTCTCAGAGCTACCTGAGAGGCTGTCTCCCAGGCTACAGTCCTCAGTAATGTCCCCAAATAAAACTTAACTCTCAACTTTTAGGGTGTGCATTTTTCTTCAGTTGACATACTCTACAAATGATATTTAATATAAGTTTAATAGATGTAACTCAATAAAAGCTAAAAGCAAATAATACGTAATTAGGAGAAAAGTATATACAACACGAATAGCAGACATCATTCTGGCCTTGACAAAATATCACTTATTGATACTGATAGAATCTATGCACAGTTAGGAAAGGAGTAGGGAAGCATCCACATATGATTGTTTCATCTCTCCCTAGATGTAGGACCAGCTACAGGACAAACAGCCAGACCATGTGACTGTGGACACACAATTTTATCCTGAGTACTTTCAATCTGGACCAAAGTCACACAGCTCCTGAACAAAAGCATGGGCTTAAGCCTGTGATAGATTCATTACCATCAAATAGGACAGAATTCTCTCTCATTTCTTTGCTTTCTTACCCAAATGAGACACATGAAAACTGCTTGCACATTCTGTTTAATCCTTATGCAAGCTTGTATTCCAACACCAGAATTATAATTCTAATTTGGAATTTCTTTTGCTCAACATAGTACCCTAACTGAAAAATAATTTCCGACTTCGAATAATGAAATAACTTGGAATCCAGATTATTAACAAAATGATGGAAAATTGGAGATGTAATTGACTAGAATCATTTCATTTGTTCATTTGCTCATTGTTTCATTGGTTCATTATAACAATCTTATAAGACATGTACTGGAGAGAGGCTATTTCAATCCACTTGCACATAGCCAGCTGTTGGGGCTCAGGGCAGGCCATGCCAAAATACGCTTCAATGGCATATTAATTATTTTGAATTGGTTACTTAAGAAAGAGCCATTGTAAGAGGGACACTCTGACCCTCCGCTCTGTCTCCTTGAAAGTAGGAAATAAATCTCTCATGAAAGGTGCACTCCTTGCATCTGAAGGTAGGACACCCTGATTTCCAGAGATAGGGAATTTGGGGCGAGAAACTTATATAAACAAAACTTGTTACTCCTTTAGTTTACCATCCCAAACTCAAACTCTGCTTAGATTCTTCACTAATTAAGCACCCAAAGCCTAATTTTCTTTGTCCTGTGAATTCCTCACAAATTTATTGTTTGTTTGTCTAAAAAGTATAAAAGCTGCCTGCTTTGGCCACTTCCTAGGTCCCATGACTGTGGGACCTCCATGTGCATAAGTTAAAGTTTGTTTCTTTTTCTCCTGTTAATCTGTCTTGTGTAGTAGTCCAGCCACAGAACTCAAGAGAGATAGAGGGGAAATCTGCCCTTCCCCAACACAACCTATCAAAATGACTAATGATTTCCACGTCTTCTTAAAGCATGCAGGTTGATGCCCAGGGCTTGTTGAAAGAATATCAGAATGTCATTAATAAACTACTCCTGCACCTACCAGTAGAGTTTCATGATAATCAAGAGACAAGTGTGTGTATTTCTCAACCTGTTTTTGCCTGTTTTTGCCAGTTCTTTCACAGTAAATTATGTGATTTAATTAAAACGGTACAAACAAACAGTTGTTATGTCTATGAATACTAGGTTGAATGTTCTCAAAAGACTCGAGAATTAAAAAGAATTAGTAGTGACTTAGATAAGGACAAGACAACCATGAACACTGGGAGACACTTTAAAAATATAGATGGGGGGCTTCCTTGGTGGTGCAGTGGTTAAGAATCCCCCTGCCAATGCAGGGGACACAGGTTCAAGCCCTGGTCTGGGAAGATCCCACATGCCGCGGAGCAACTACGCCCAGGAGCCACAACTACGGAAGCCCACGCGCCTAGAGCCCTTGCTCCGCAACAAGAGAAGTCACTGCAATGAGAAGTCTGCACACTGCAACAAAGAGTAGCCCCCGCTCGCTGCAATTAGAGAAAGCCTGCACTCAGCAGTGAAGACCCAATGCAGCCAAAAATAAATAGAAATAAATTTAAAAAATATATATATAGATGAATTTTCACTTAGTTTTATCTCAAACTGAAAATTATAGGCAGTGATTCATAGGTATTATTAATGCCAGAAGATAACACAAAATTCCAAACAGTAGGTTCCATAGAGACTCGGATCTTGTAGGGAAGCACAATTTGCCACCCCAAAATGTCTCTTTGGCATGAGGATTATTTTAGGCTGATTATTTTTAAGAAACAGAAGTCTCAGTAAGTCTGTGTTTTTACCTCCCCATTAGCTGCCTAAAGAATTTAGATAAAGGACCTATTCCTAGAATAGAGGTATCTCCAGAAATATCTGCAAAGAAAATGGACTAGTTGTGTTGGAGGAAACTCAGCAGAGCCTAGACATCAAAGTCCACTCTGTGTCCCAATGCCCCTTCATGGCCCAGCAAACATCTGCTTTTGCATCTCCAGGTGAATTGCTTTACTCCCCTTTGAAGTCCCAAACCACTACGCCCAACATCTTCTTTTGTCTTTAGCTGAATCTTTTGTCTTTAGCTGAAGATCGTATTTAAGGTGAAAGCTTCAGCCATTTTGGCGAGTTACTCAGTTTTCCTGGGTCTCTCCCAAGTACACGTTATTAAACTTTTGTTTGTTTTTCTCCTGTGAATCTATCTCAGGTCACCAGCCAAAAGAACCTAGAAGGGAAGAGGAAACTTTCCTCCCCAACAAATTGATGAATTAATATATAAATACTTTATGTCATAATACAATGTTTAAGGTAAAATGCATTGTTTTATGATTTCCTACTTTATCCAACTTTTTCTAGTAACCAACAAACTATATGTCCCAGTATAATGTAGGTTAAGTAAAATAAAGTCTCCTGATCTGTAAAATGAAGAAGGTAATTCTTACTCATAAGGCTGTTTTGAGGACTAAATAAAATCATCCATATAAAAGAATACCTGTCACCTAGTAAGCACACATTACCCACTAGCTAACACGGCATGCTGGTGGGGGTGGTAACATAACAGTAATGGCATGAGGGACCAGTCTGCCTGGATTCACATCCCAGCTCAATTACCAGCTCTGTGATCTTAGAGGAAGTTACCTAACCTCTCTGTACCTTAAATCCATCATCAGTAAAATGTACATAATAACAGCTCCACCACCATTGGGTTATTGTGAGGATCCAACGAATCAACTAATGTGAAGTGCCTAAGACATAATATATGCTTAACGTAACACATTTTAGTCACTGTTATTTTGTATATTATTGGCTTTTCTTTTCAGCTAGATAGAAAATTGCCCTCTCTCAAAGCATCCAAATATTTGTTATCATTCCTTTGGCTCTAGGCTTCTCACCTTCTAAAATGAACACAGGACTCAATTTATTTTAGTACAGACAGATCACTAGTGCCATCTAGTGGCAAACTGCTAATAAATTTAACAAAAAGGAATATTGCCCATAAAGGGGTAAAATTTCTACAGACATGAATTTAATTTTTGAAGACAAACTAGATATTTGGAAATGTGATATGTTTTCTATAATGATTTGAACGTAATACAAATATAAGTGGGGGAAATTTAAAAACTGCACACCACAAGAAGATTGCTTGGCAAACACAGTACAAAAAAAAAAAAGATTCTTGCTTTGCATGAGCCAAACAACTGGGTTTAAACCCAATGTCAAAAATTTTGGACAGGGCTTCCCTGGTGGCGCAGTGGTTGAGAGTCTGCCTGCCGATGCAGGGGACACGGGTTTGTGCCCCGGTCCGGGAAGATCCCACATGCCGCGGACTGGCTGGCCCCGTGGGCCACGGCCGCTGAGCCTGCGCGTCCGGAGCCTGTGCTCCGCAACGGGAGAGGCCACAACAGTGAGAGGCCCTCGTACGGCAAACAAACAAACGAACAAACAAAAGAAACAGATTTGTGATGTTAATATACCCCTGATATTTTCTAGACCTTAATTTCCTATGATATCAAATGAGTATGCTATATGTGTTGAATTCGTTTTGTAGTTATAAAAGTAAGGGATAAATCACTATGCTAATTTTAACATGATGAATCTATAGTATTATCTGTCAGAAGCATTTTGAGCGGAACCCTGATAACTTCTAACATCCTTTCCAACATTCTGATTTTTTTAAATGCAGCCATATTGGAGGAAAAGAATTAGAAATGTAATTTTGGGTGTAATTTAAATACCATAAATGTTATAACATATACTAAGATATTAAGTTATATCATTGGATAAGTTAAAAATTAATACCATACAAAGATCCCAGGTGATAACATCATACAGCTTTACTTTCTGCAAGTCAGAACTTACAGAAGAACTCAAAACTGCACAAAACTACTGTAATCTATAATATTCAGGCAGTCCTTGCCTTGCTCATTGAAATATGTACAAATTTCAGAGCCACAATTTAGTCAAATAACAGCAGCCTTCCAACAACACAGTTCAAATTTCAGTTATCATGGCATATTAACTGTGACTAATTATATAAGAGCTGCTAGCTCTTTGGTCCAAAAATCACTATGTAAATAACAGATGAGCATCATGATCAGTGACTAACATGTCACTTCTTTCAAAGTCTGTCAGTGCTTGGTCACTGCACATCTGTTATTCAGTTCAAACGCAGACAGCAAATCATGTTGCTTCCTTGTGTTCCAGTGATAAACTCACTTAACATTTCACAAAAGTGAGTAATCAAAAGAGGCTATTAGCCCATAAAGATGAAAGTGCAACAAAGAAATAAAACGTGATGATGCTGGAAATGAAACTGGATGTGAACAGAAGATCTGAAGATGGTGACAGCAAAGCAAGGATAGAAGAGACCTAGGCCAGCAAGAAGGTAAGAGCCATGAATGTAAAAAACAAGATAAAGTCGCTTCAACAGGATTCTAACTGAATGTAAATGGGTTGTACGAGAAATAGGGGATGACCCTGGAATGTTGACACCGTGCCCTTTGGAGCAATGTAGCTATGCAGCCATAAGAACTTAGTGAAGGCAAACTGATCAAAATAAATGAGGAACGTGATTGTGACAAAAAGGATGACAACGCCCCAGAGGAAGTGACACCAGAACAAAACTTCACATTAAAGAAACTCTCAGAGATATCTCATGACTTTGAAAGGACAAAGGACAAAATGGAAGTTGATCCAAACTTAAAAAGAATTTGACAGTTCAATTCACCAAGGCATAGAAAAGATGCCTGCTCCATATAATAAGTCGTATGATGAGAAGAAGGCAAGTAACTGTTCAAACTCCTCTTGACAAGATTTTGGCAATGAAGTAATACCTTAATTCTCGATGTTTCTAATGTTTTAAATTACAGTGTACTGAATAAATATTAATTTTACTATTTTTCATTTCCTTATATATTTATAAACCACAGTAAGAGAGTTTTTAGTGTTTTGAGAAAACATTTTAAAGGTCACAGAACAATTGTTATTCTCTTATTGATTTGCTTTGTCCAGTTTCAACTTAGTCATTTTCATGGTTTTGCACTATTGTGCAAAACAAGAACTGGATGTATTGCCAAAGCCTAAATTTTTCTTTCACAGTTTTCAGTCATTGTAAACGTCATTCAGAAATTGCCACCTACTGCATGCTAATATAATAGCTAGTCCCCTTCTGAACATATTTTATAAATTATTTGCAGTGTCATGATATAATGTTGAAAAGATGTCCTTGCTCCTAACCAAACCAGGCATATAGAAGAGCATTATGTACCTGGCAGTGGCAACTGAACTAATATACCACTGACTCTTGGGTCCATGTTCAATTGATTGGTTATATCCAAAAGTTCTTCCTGAGAAACATCCTTAGGTTTTAGAATGATCTCACTACAGATACCTGGAAGAAAAACAAGTACAGAAAGTCACTTTAATAAAGATGTGTTTTTTCATTGATGGTGTCTTACACAATGTGTGATTGGTTCCCTCTGCTCCTATCCCACTGGAAGAAAAGGCCCTTCTACAAAAATGATGTTCTAAGCACCATCAGGAGGGAATTTTCAAATAGTACAGATGCTTTCTCGTGATTCACATGCATTCTTTGGCCCAGTAACCCATTTAGCAAATCACACTCATCTGTGATAAGCTACTGTTAGTGGATTTGAAGAGAGTAAGAATACCAATACCAGCACCACCACTAATTAGGCCAAGTTCGGCTGAGGGAACTAGCCAGGTTTATCACGTGATTAAAGCAAAAAAACAGGCCCTTTAAATGTAACATGTTGCTCTCACATCTCACCATAAGATCTGAAATCACACTGAATTGATTCAATAAGAAATTTGAAGAAAAAGAGTAAGAAATGAATATAAACTTCGGTAACTAAATAATCTATAATAAATAATAATAATAATACATGTCATTCAAATAGCACTTAGTTGACAATTATCATTCATAATTATCACACTTTGAAGTAAAACCAGAAAACGTTATCTAGTAACAAGTACAACTAAAACACGTCCCCACCTACAGCAGCAGCAGCTTTGATCTTCTTCCTGACGTATGTGTGGCTTGCTGGGTTATCACCCACTAAAATGATACTGAGGTGAGGTCTTCCATTCCCAAGAGAAATCCAAGATTCCACACCTCCCTGTATTTCTTTCTGGATTTGTTTGGCCATTTCAGTTCCTGAGATAATAATTGCGTCATGTCTGTGGAAAACAAAGGAATAAACGTAGTACTAAAAAGGCAATAAGGAATATTCAGCCACATAAATTTAAAGTACAAGAGTGAACAAAACATTTATGATTCCCCAAGTGAGCAACCAAAATTTGATTTCTTTCAGGTATATTTAACACTCATTCTTCAGGTTCAAAAATATATTTATAATTTTTTAAAGGAGTCCAACTCTGCTTTTTAGTTCTGCATTACAATCTATAGTATACATAACTTTTACATATATATATTTCAATTATCAAACCACATACTAAAGTTCTAGAATATTGGCTCTATAATATTGGCTGTATTAAAAGCTCTGCTATTTTTTTCAGAAGAGACAGATCAGCACAGTCTAGTTAAAACTAGCACCCATCTTCAAAGCTCCAGGCCATGGTGTATATACGTGGCCCCATAGCCTTTTGACCCAAAGGCAAAGTCAGTTCACTCTTAATAGAATATCCTGTACAAGACCCTGAAGTCATGAGCTCCGTACTACACAACTCTTCTCACTTACTAAAGGAAACATTTTATCCCTCAGCTCCAGGACAAGGACAACTGTGATGACAGCTGCCAGTCTTGCCATGCTTGTCATTGATTACTGTGGGGACCAGGCCAGTAAGTAAGGCTCAGTTGCCCCCCTACCCAAACACCCACACCATGGCATCATTTCTAATAGAAAAACTGCACAAAACATTACTTCCTGGCAGTTTTTAAGTGCTTAAGTAGGTAAGAAGTACTATACTTTGATAGATGACATAAATCTATCTCTGGAAAGGCACAAAAAATGCCTTATGGGAAGGTTTTCCTGCTCTCCATGATCTCAAACTTAAAAGCGGTGAATTAATGTTGCTCCTACTGCATGTTTAGTTTTTAAAGGTACCTGATAAAGTAAAAGATGGTTCCTTCTTCCTGGGGCCCCTGTCCTTTCACTATTGAAAGGCCTGGTGAAAGCATGATCTATAGCACATGAATTATTACACAAAATATCAAAAGCAGGTCAATGAATATTGTGAAGGAGAAGAAAAGGAGGAAAGAAAAACCTTATAGCAACTTAATTTTTTCAAGCACCTGTACATTTTCTATGTTCTAGTGAGAGCAGTTATCATGAATATCAGCCAGCACAAACAAAATGCAAACTTGCTGCCCCTTCCAAATAAGTCAACCCCCCTCTCTAATAGGTTGATGTACACTTACATAGACCAGATCAAGAATATTCCATATCAACCTGGCACCAGTGGTCCACAGAGTTCATCCAGATTCAAACAATTCTGATGTAAACAATGTTCTGCTAAGAAGTGATTCTGAAATATGGTCTATGAATACATACGTCAAAATTGCCTGGGAACCTTACTGAACTTGCATATTCCTAGACCCCAAGACCACACCCATGATTTGGAATCCCTGGGAGAGGGGAGAAAGCCTGGGAATCTGCACATCTAACGGGTCCCCACAGGTATTCTTGCGCATGATCGTGTTTGAAAACCACTTCTTCAGTTCAACACAAAAGTATATTTCAATAATAATCATAACCATGGGTAAACAATTAACTGAGCAAATACACATTGGTTAGATAATACAATTATAAGTAAACTCTACTTTTGATTCTAATTTTGTCTACTTTCCACTTTCAAGACATGGAAGGTCATGGTAAATGCAGTGTATCAATCTTGCTCCACTGTCTTAATTTTGTAATAGTTTTATTACAGTATAATTGATATACAATAAACTGCATATATTTAAAGCGAAAAGTTTGACGTTTTAGTATATGTGTATATCTGAGAAACCACCACCACAATCAAGAAAATGAAAATATCCATCCCCCTCAGAAGTTTCCTGGTAACCCTTTGTAATCTCACCATTCTATCTGTCCCTGCCATGCCTCCAGACAACATTGGTCTGCTTTCTGTCACTATATATTAGTTGGTATTATCACAAGTTTTATAAAAATGGAATCATGCACTACATGCTCCTTCTCATCTAGCTACTTTCACTTAGCATAATTAAAATTCATTCATGTTGTTGTATGTATCAATAGTGCATCTCCTTTTATTGCTGAGAAGTTTTCCATTGTAAGGATATATCAAATTGTGTATATCCATTTAATTGTTGATGGATATACATGTGCTGTTTCCAGTTTTTAGTCATGACAAATAAAGCTGCTACAATCATTCATGTACAAGTCGCTGTATGCACATATACTTTCATGTCTCGAGCAAATATCTAGGACTAGAATGGCTGGATCATATGGTATATGTTTAAATGTGTAAGAAACTGTCAATCCACTTTCCAAAATGGTTGTACCATTCTACATTTCTGCAAGAAGTATATGTGAGTTCCAGTTGTTCCACATACTTGCTATCCCTTGATATGGTCGGTCTTTTAAATTTTAGATATTCTAGTGGATATATGATAGTATCTGACTGTGCTTTTAATTTGCATTCCCCTAATGAATGATGATGTTGAGCATTTTTTTTTATGTGCATATTTTTTTCATATGCCTATCTTCTTTGGTGAATTGTGTAATTTAATTTTTTGCCCTTTGTTTAATAGGTCATTTCCTTATTGAGTTTTGAGAGTTCTTCATATATCCTAGATTCAAGTCCTTTATCAGATATATAATTTGAAATACTTTCTCCAAGTCTATGCTTTACCTTTTCATTCTCTTAACTGTGTCTTTGTATGATAAGTTCTCAATTTTGATGTATTTTAATCAATTTTCCATTTATGGATCATGCTTGTGGTATTGTGCATAAGAAATATTTGCTTAACTCAAGGTAACAAAGGTTTTCTCCCATGTTTCCTTCTAGAAGTTTTATGGGTTTAGGTTATGCATTTAGTTTTATGGCTTAGTTCTATCTTAGTTTGAAGAGACTTTATATCAGGATACTGCTGAATGCTTTTTCTGTGTCAATTGAGATGATCATATGATCAAATGGTTTTTTTGGTTTTAGACTCTTAATATGGTAAATAACATTAATTTTCAAATGTTAAACCAACCTTGCATTCCTGGGATAAACCTCCCACATATCCTTTCCAGATATTGTGGATTTCATCAATTTTTTAAAAAATTTTGCAGCTATATACATGGCAGATATTTGTAGTTTTCTTTCCTTGTACTGTCTTTGTATGGTTTTGGTATATGGTTACTGCCCTCATAGAATGAGTTAGGAAGTATTCCATCCTCTTCACATTTCCAGAAGAGTTTGTATAGAATCGGTATTATTTCTTCCTTAAATGTTTGTAGAATTCACTTGTGAAGCCATCTGTTCCTGGAGCTTTCTTTGTGGTGAGGTTTAAAACTCCAAATTTAATTTTTTTAATACAAAGAGGGCTCTTCAGGTTACCTAGCATTTCTTGAGTGAGCTTTTGTAATTTGTGTCTTTGTACCTTCTAATAATTAGTACATAATTATTAGACTAAATCAAGTTAAGATAAAATACATTCACTTTTGAGTTTAAATTTTATTTTTCAGGATTAAATAATGAACTGTTTTCACTATCTACTTTGAATTCCTGTTGCTCATTTGTGATTGATTCATTTAAGTGGACTTTTAATACTAAGAAAACAAGGACCTCCTATGTTAACAAGTACTAAGGGCTGCAGATATGGCAAACAATTTCAGGTAGTAAAAAAAAAAAAATACTTTCCAAAAATTAAATTGTGTCAGCAATATTCAGATAGGTAAAATACTCTGCTATAGAAGCAAGTTTATCTGCTAATAGACTAGAAGTCACTCTTATAGTAAAGAACATACATTTGTATTCTAAAATATAAAACCATCTGAGCTCCATGTTGCATTCTATAGCATATGAATAGCAATGCAGCTGCTTACATGTTTTATTAGCTGATCCTCTGTTAAACACAATGATTTAGTCATAGGTTAGTGTGAAACTGGCAACAACTGAACATAATCCAGGATTATTATGGCCTAGACACTACAAGCTGTGTGACCCTGAGAACGTCAGATGACAATGGCATAAACTGATCCCTGACTTCCAAAAAGACAATGCACCTACAGATTAAACCTGACTGCACATTTTTTGTTGGGGTCTGAGGTGACAGGGCTTACTTTACATTATAGTACCGATGTGCTAATTCAGCTTGCTAATTATAGCTGACATGATATGGCCTGGCCTAGTTGGTATTTATGGGTAAACATCCAAAAGACTGCCACCCAATTATGAATAGGGACTTAAAGCATTTTCAGTAGCAGCTGGCCCATCCCACTGATTCCCTCAGTCACTGCAGAGCCTCAGCAAGCCCGGCTCTATGGGAGACACAATATAAGGATAAATGAAGCAACCCAGACTTAGTGGAGGTCCAATGGGAGAATGCCTGTATCAGTCCATATGCTGGAAGAAATGGTAAACAGACACACTAATAGCTCATATAGACTTCAGTGAATAAAGAAATGAGGTTTTTTTCAACATGCATATTGTTGAAAAATGTTACATATCAGCAACCACTCAAATGTTCAGCCACAGAAGCACACAACTCCTAAGAATTCAGCCTGGCTCAAGTCTCGATCTCTGCCAGTCCATTTTCCACACTGCAGCCAGAGTGATTTTCCAAATGGAATCATATCAGTTCCCTTGTTAAAACTGCACTACATGTCCAGTTTTTATTAATTTAATAAATACATATTGAAAACCATTTATGTGCCAGGCAGTATTCTATGATATTTAACATATCATGTGTGAAACATGGAAAAAAAAAGGCACATCTGGAGGCCAGAGTTACCATTTTACATAGGTTGGTTAAGATGTCACTTCTCTCATTAATCGAGTAACATCTGAGCATAAATGAAGGAAATGAAGGAATATGTTATGTGGTTATCTGGAGAAAATAATTTAGGCTAAGGAAAATACACCGCAAGTATAAAGAACGTTAGGCCAGAATGTGCCTGGTATGTTTGATGAATAGAAAGGCCAGTGGCTACAGCAGAAAGAACAAATGGACCAGAAAAGGACATAAAGTCAGAGAAGTAGTGTGACATCAGATCACATAGGGTCCTACAGGCATTCAGAAGGACGTTGGCTTTTATTACGAGAAAGAAAGCCATTTAGAAATTTTGACCTGATTTTCATGACCTGATTTTCATTATTCAGTGATAACTGGTTAAAATGTGGAGGAGAGACTATGGGAGGAAGGGGCAAGTGGGGACACCAGTTAAGAGGCTAGTGTGGTATCCCAGGCAAGAGATGAGGGTGGCTTGGGCAAGGGGGGTAGCAGTGCAGATGCTAAGTAGTCTGATTCTGAATCTATATGGAGGGTGGAGCCACTGGAATTTACTGAGATTGGGTATAGGCTGTGAGAAAAAGAAATCAAATATGACTCCCAAATTTTTGACATGAAAAACTAAGGAAAGGAAGTTTTAACTCAAATCCAAACTTCCTGTAGCTTACACGCCCCTGCATGAGCTTTCTTTAGCTTCCTTGTGCTCACCAAGTCCCACACTACACATAGCTGCATTTAAATTTATCACCTGTGCTCACTTCTGGTTCTCACTTCTGGGCCTTCACATACACTATTCCCTCGATCTGAAACACTCTTCATCCTCCTTCTCACTTCTCTAAC
This sequence comes from Monodon monoceros, assembly GCF_005190385.1. Classification (NCBI taxonomy): domain Eukaryota; kingdom Metazoa; phylum Chordata; class Mammalia; order Artiodactyla; family Monodontidae; genus Monodon; species Monodon monoceros. The sequence continues at coordinate 47,544,784 of NW_021703777.1, forward strand.
ATCCCTACCAAATCTGTTCCTCCTTCACTCCCACACAGTCCTCAAGTCTCAGCTTGGAAAGGACTCTGGGAAATGTTCTCTGACCCCTTCAACCTGGGGATCTGCCTCTTATATGAGTGCCCACAGCACCCAGCTTTTACCCTCATGTAGTATCTTAAGGCCTTGTTAAAATTACTGTCTCCCCCACTATACTCTAAGCTGTGTAGGACAGGAAGCTTATATTTACGATGACATCCTTAATACCTAAGAGTATTTTGCACATTGTGTTTATCAAATATTTGTGGAATTATCGGAGTTAAACTGTTTATTGTATTATAATTTGTTGGAGTTACTATGCAGCCACTGAAAATAATAATTATAAAAACAGCAATATGTGAAAATGCTCATTGCATAAAATTAAGTGAAGAAATTAAATGAAAAATTGTAGGTACATAACTAACTTAAAATGTGCATGCATATGGCTAAAGATTAAAAAGAAATATAAATAAAATAAAATGGTGAGATAGGTTAGTATTCTGGATATTTGTCTTTCTATCTTAGAATATTTTAAAGTGCTATCAAAACAGATCTTGAATTATATTAAAAGTGAGTAGACGCAAAATATCTATAAAACACATGAAAAGAAAAAATAATAGTAAAATTAACAAACTTACCACCCAGTTTAAGAAAGATATTACCATTGTCATTGAAATTGTCTTTGTAACCCTCCTCTACCAAAATCTGATCCTCTCCCATAGAGTTAAACACAATCCTGAAATTTGGGTTTATAATTGCATTGCTTTCCTTTCCATTCCTTTCTTTTATCATTTAACCTAATGTTTATATCTATAAATATTAAAAATATAATAATATACATTTATAATATAATGTAATATAATAATATACATATGTATACTATATATGATAATGTATAATATAGATGATATATATGATATATATCACATTTACATATGATATAAATATAAAATAACATGCAATATTATTTCTCTAAGGTTTACACCCAGGGATGGAATTGCTATAAGATACATTTATGTGTGTTTAATTTATGCCAACCTGTTTCCAAAGTGGTTGCACTAATTTATAAGTCCACCAGTAGTGTTTAAGAATTTCTATTGCACTACTTCCTTGATATTGTCAAAGTTTTTAAATTAACCAATTAGCTAAACGTCATTTTGTTGTGGTTTTACTATGCATTTCCCTAATTACTAGAGGTTGGATGTCTTATAGGCTTATTGGCCATTTGGAGTTCCTCTTCTATGGGATGCCTGTTCCTCTTCATTGACCATTTTTCTAATGGATTATTAACTTGTGCCTAATTCTTAGTAGTTATTTATGCATTCTGAACACTAATCTTGTATCAAGTATACCTATGTATCAAGTATCACCTGTATGTGGCTTGTGTTTTCACTTATTATATGGTTACTTTTGATGAAAAGTTCTTAATTCTAATGTGAAAACCATCTTTGCCTCTAGAGTTTGTACTTTTGTCTCTTAAGAAAACCTTCATCTCTGACAAAATTTCTTTTACAGAACACAACAGTACTCACAGTTGATGAGACAGACCGGCTAAGGAACTGCCAGGAACTTTTTGAGGCTCTCTACAGGCTAGATCTAAAAATCTCACAGGGTTTAACAAAAAGATCTAAAAAGTGGTTCTGCCAAGCCTCAAGCCTCAGTTAAGAACCACTGATTTATGCCCCCATCATTCTCAAAGCAGGAATCCCCACTCTAGTATTCTTTTTTTTTTTTCTTTTTTGCGGTACGCGGGCCTCTCACCGTTGCGGCCTCTCCCGTCGCGGAGCACAGGCTCCGGACGTGCAGGCTGAGCGGCCATGGCCCACAGGCCCAGCCGCCCAGCGGCATGCGGGATCCTCCCGGACCGGGGCACGAACCCGCGTCCCCTGCATCGGCAGGCGGACTCTCAACCACTGCGCCACCACGGAAGCCCCACACTCTAGTATTCTTGATAGGTGGTCAGCTACTTTCAATATAAAGAAACCTATGAAGCATATGTGCTTGAAACTGGTCATGGAGCAAGATATCCATAATTGTATGCAAACGAGCTATAATCTACCAACTAAAGTATAAATTGATAAATTAAAAAATATTGTACACATAAACTCACTTATTGTAACTAAATTACAAAGCTATTGTGAAGTTTATATTGAATACAAAAACTTGAATGTACTCTCTCTTCATTGCCAACATCAGATTTTAGAAATAAGTGTTTAAAAATCTATTTTGTAAATGAGCCAAAAAGACCTAAAAGTGTTGCATTTTTTTCAAACTCTGCTGGAAATTGTTAACATATTCAAAAAATAGGCCAAGACATGGCGGGGGGTGGGGGCTTCAGATTTGAAACTTTTAGTGAATTGCAAATACCGAAACCAAAGCTTACAAACAGAAATGTACCCCTTCAAAAGCAAGGGAAGTACTGAGCTAATTAAACAATGATGCCTCAAACAATATACAAGCAATTTTGAAGTTCTATTGCTGTGGGTTGAATTGTGTCCCCAAAAAGATATGTTCAAATCCTAATCCCTGGTACCTGTGGCTGTGACCTTATTTGGAAATAAGGTATTTGCTGATGTAATTATGATGTAGATAAAGTCATACTGGAGTGGAGTGGACCATAAATCCAATATGACTGCTGTCCTTAGAAGAAGAGAAGACAGAACTCCACCTGAAGACACAGAGGCAAGATGGCCATATGACCACAGAGGCAGAGTTGGGGTTACGCAGCTATAAGTGAAGGAAAACCAAGGATTGCCAGCAACAAGACGCTAGGAGAGCATGGCTCTGCAGATTCCTTGATTTCAGACTTCTAGCCTCCACGGGTGTGAGGATAAGTTTCTGTTGCTTTAAACTGATGGGGTCGCGAGCCACAACTACTGAGCCCGCAGTGCCTAGAGCCCGTGCTCCACAACAAGAGAAGCCACTACAATGAGAAGCCCACGCACCGCAACGAAGAGTAGCCCCCACTCGTAGCAACCAGAGAAAGCCCGCACACAGCAACGAAGACCCAATGCAGCCAAAAAATAAATTTAATTAATTAATTAATTAATTAAGCTGATGGGGTTCAGGGCAAGCTGTCCCAAGTTGTGCCACTCTGGCATGCAGATTATTTCCAGCTGAAAATAACCAAGGCCTAATACACTCCAGAAGAAACCTCTGAACTTCCCCCTAAATGCCCAAAAGAACTTAAGATAGAAGGCTGGTTCCAGGAAGGAGCTATCACAACAGATAACCATTCTAAAGTATGAACTACGTGTGGTAGACAAGCAGGAACCTAGCAAGGCCTGTTTTTGATCAAAGTCCTCTCTGAGTCCCACTGTCTCTAGATGATCCAGCAAACGTTTGTTCACCAAACATTAACTCTTTTCATCTTCCTGTGAATTACCTTAAAGTCCCAGACCCTAACCTTCTTTTCCTTAGTCCAGAATAACATATATACCTCATCTTGCCTTACTATCTTTGGAATTCTTCATGTTTATGTGAATTCCCTTATGTACTTAATAAATTTGGTTTTCTCTGGTTAATCTGCTTATGTCATTTTAATTGCCAGCTAAAAGAACTAAGAGGAAAAAAAGGGGAGTATCCCCTCCTTCACAAAGCCATCTAGTTTGTGGTACTCTATGACAGACTTAGTAAACAAATACATCTATAATCCCAATTTAAAATATCCCAATTTGTGGGAAGAACTTTTGATGACTCTCCTATTTTTCAATGAATAAATTTATATTTTGTAATGTAATGGAACATAATTGAGAAGACGTATCATTTTACTGCATCTAAATATGGCAAAATATTTTAAAAATCATAAATAGATACAACTTATTTGATGACTTTTATCTTAAATATTTGTCAAAGAAAGGTCCTTTGAAATGAGACATGAAAATAGCACTTGTGAAAATATTTAGGCTGAAACATCTTCATGAAAAAAACTAGAACTGAGACTATGTTCAATTTAGAAGAGTTTGCTCTGAGTTTACCAGGTGCTTTAGCATCTGTAGAGAAAGTATTTTTAAAACTAAAAATACTACTGTCTAAAGAAAAGAGTAATTTGCAACTTATAAGAAAACACAGCAAATTTAATTTTTAAATTAAGCATAAGTTTGGGTTTTTTTCCAGAAAATTATCAGTATCAAGGCATTAAATGAAGATATGGCTAAGAAACTGATTCAAGTTCAGTTGCCCTTGAACAACATGGGTTTGAACAGTATGGGTCCACTTATACATAGATTTTTCTTATTAACTAGGTACCGTAGTACAACACGATTCTCAGTTGGTTGAAACTGAGAAGGCAGAACTGCAAATACAGAGGGCCACCTGTGAAGATTTTTAACTCTCTGGAGGGTCAGCATCCCGAACCCCTGCATTGTTCAAGGGTCAACTGTATGTATATGTACCAAGAATGCGTCATATGTTAAAAGTTAACAGTCACATAATTAACATAAAAATGTAAATGTGTTAATATAAAATTAATATTAAAATTTTAAATTGTTTTAATGTATAAGGGTATAAATTATATTTTAAAATGTTAATTTTGAAAATAGTTTTCAATAGAACTCTTATAGGTCGACTAATATAAGTCAATAAATATTCTAAATATGTAATTTTCATTACTTTAATGGGGTTTTTCTACTCTTAAAAATGTGGTTTCATCAAAAAATTATATACTGACATTGCCATTAATACACATCAAAAGTGAAGTCAATTTGACCCCTTAGATATCTTTCACACAATGCACCCTGTCATTACTTGCTCAGGTGACATCTCTTGCAAAGGCGGAAATGTTGCAAGTCACCCCCAAAGAAGGCAGAACAAGGAGCTCTCCCTTTCAGCACTTTATTCTCCCCTCCATTTCTGGGCTAGCACTAAATATGGCTTCATTAGGAAAGAATAAATCATAATGAAGGGGCTAGGGAGGAGAGTTAGACGTAGAGCAGCAAATGCAGTACAAATTACTCACCCAAAGACAGTAGTACCGAGTGTCAGCCCTGCTTCACCCTTAGCAGCTATAATGAAGTTGGACAAGTCTCGTAACTGCTTTCAAAGGCATGCAATTTCCTCATCTATATAATGGGAATGGTTGGCTAAGAGTTGATTGGCTGATTTGTAAAAATGGCTCTCCTAGTTTCTGTTAAGTAACAGATGGAGACATATTCAGAGAACCAGAAGTAATATGCAACTAAAAAGCCATCAACATTTAGTGTTGTTTCTATGAGCTTATTTACCTATTTACCTTCCAGAAAATAAACTGCAACCATCCAACTGGAATCTACAGTTCCAAGAATTAATTAAATTTATAATTCCTAGAATTAAATGAAGTTAATTTAGTTTAACTAAAATGAAGTAGTAAACAGGAGGAAAAAAATCACTACTTTTCTTGTGTATCTAAATACTCCTTCACAAAACAGTAAAATAACAAAATCTGCTCAAGATCAACAGTGTATTCAATTTGTATACTTCACATCTTGCTTCCGCATCTATGTTTCAATCTCATTTTCAACCACAACTTTAATTAGAGATGCAATAAACTGTTTTATGATCTATAAAGATGAAAAAGCCAAATACAGTCATTAGCAATTCAAATATCTCTGCAAGTCCTTAGCATAGTTTAATTGCTTTGTATCTTAGAGCATAATTTTAAGATTTTGAGTTCATATTAACTATACAATAGAAATGAAACAAACTCAAGGGAACCAGGGCAAAATTACATATGGAATAAAACCAACCAATCAGTAGTACTAGGGAGCTATTCGAAGTAAGTGAATTTTTTTTAAAGTAAATTAATACTTAGAAATGTTAAGTTTATGGCCTTTTAAAAACATTTCATTTCACATCCTAGATACTATCTTACACCGTGAAGTAATTTTATCAGAAATTATACTTTTATAAGTCAAAAAAAGTAAAGCAAGTGTTTTTCATGATGTGTGATTCTGTTATTCAATTTTGTAAGTTAACTCTTTCAGGACCCTAACCTGTAACTTAGAACATAAGCAGCAACCTAAATATCCATGATTTTTGCAGAAAACATCTTAGATGCTAAAGTTTGTACCATGAGAACCCTTGGGCAGTCTGTTGAATCCGATGTACATCTTCTCAGAACAATCTCTTTTAAATGTTTAACATAAAATACACAGGTTTACAAGGAAACCAATTTTATTAAAATATTGTTATCACTTTTCTTTTTAAGTGTTAAATAAAAGGATCTAGTGGCAAGTCTAATTACTACCATAATATCAAAGTAGTGGTGAGTGTATATGATGTTTTGAGATCTCTGCACCAAATGTTATTAAAATATCTATGTTTTCACTGGCATAAGTACTACTCATAAGTACTACTAATATTACTGTGGTTTAAGGCCAACATTCAACATTGAAGAAAATGCTAAGTTTATTAGAGGTCAGTGACCTCCCATCTAAGTTTAGGGATCCCCTAAATTCTATCCATTAAGTCCCAGGCTAAGAGACACCCTGTATTAAGGAAATCTAACTAGATAATTTTTAAGATTTATATGCAAAATCAGTTTTCTTGATTCACAAAAGTTCTACAGGATTTAATAAGAGCTTTCAGAAAGAGGAAAAGCAAGAGGGAGATACGTCAACAATTATAAATTGCTTGTAGAGTAAAGCACTGGATAGATCATGCAGATTCAAATCCTGTCTTCACCATTTATTTATTGTGTTATCTTGGACAAGTTATTTAATGTTCCCTTAAATATTAATAAGAATTTATTTTTCAACAATACAACTGGATTATTCAAAGGCAAGATGATATTCATTGCAGAGTTAATGATAAAGAGCTGAAGTGGGAAGAGGAAACATATATTTTAAACTATAATATGCCCTCACTTTAGAATTACGAATCTTTGAATAGTCTCTTGGCTCTAGGCACATTCTTTAATGAAAGTAATTACAGAAACCCAAGTAGAGTTCAGATCATTAAGTGAACAAACCTGGCTGGTATGATGTTGACAAGAACATGACCTGAATCTGAGAGTAAATTATTTCATGTTTCAAGGACTAGACAGCAAACAACAGCAAGATGGTTAGGTAGGTTAATGGGCACTTGACTTAATATGATGCAGTCAATAAAATGTTAACAAAAACAATGGCAAGGGCTTCCCTGGTGGCGCAGTGGTTGAGAGTCCGCCTGCCGATGCAGGGGACACGGGTTCGTGCCCCGGTCCGGGAAGATCCCACATGCCGCGGAGCAGCTGGGCCCGTGAGCCATGGCCACTGAGCCTGCGCGTCCGGAGCCTGTGCTCCGCAACGGGAGAGGCCACAACAGTGAGAGGCCCGCGTACCGCAAAAAAAAAAAAAAAAAAAAATGGCAACACAGAAAATGCATATGATGTAATATCAAGTGGAAGAGGTTTGGATTATATTCCATACACAAATTAGGTGGGGTTTTTCTGGTCCAAACTGCACTTCTTAATAGTAAAACTCACTTATTACTAATCATTAATTTATCCTAAATTAATCATTGACAGTTCAGATTTCACCCAAGCTCCCATGTCTTTAAGCATCCTTTCACAACTTAATCGCCCCTAAGCCAAACTATTTTAAAAAATCTTCATTGAGCTCCATTGAATTCCATTAAGAGTATGTAACCATGGAAGATAATCTGGTGGGTTTCTTTCCTGCTATTTTTATCATCCCATCAGGGTATTAACATGAAAGGATAATATAACTTCAAAACATGTGAAAAACAAAGATATGGGTCAGTAAAGAAACTGCTAAATTATTACTAAAACCATGACTGAGTAACAAGATCTGAGATTAGTATTAGTCTCCTTTGTTCATCTATTGATCCATTTTAATCAGAAAACTTGATTTTGGAGACATTACGTTAGAACACATTATCTCTGAACAGCTGGGACACAGACATAAAACTAATATATAAGACACTAAATGGTGAAACTTTTAGTTCTAAATTTAAAATGACAAAAGAACTGCTTAGAAATAAAAACTATCATATCTCATTTTCATTAGAATAGGTAAGGCATTAAGATAGGAAAATCACACTATATTTGCCAGCAAAATAAAATATGCCTTTGAGAAACTGCCTTTGCTAGTCACTGGGACTAACTCTATCTTCGTTGATATAATGCTAAAGAAAATCAGCTTTACTAATGGTCCTAACTGGAGTCTGGGTCCTTTGAGCTTCACATGAGGATAAAAGGATCTCTAAACCAAATAATTATATAGCAGAGAGAGAAACTGAGTAAGTACTAGAGGAGAGAGTCTGAAGAAAAATGAACAGCCTTAAAAATAAAATTTGTCTTTTTAAAATTATTAAACTATCCACTCTACAAGACATTATTATTTAAATAACATAAACCGCTTATCTCTTACTAGCTCCAAAAATTTAGTCTTTCAAAATGCTGGCCTAGCTGCAAAAATGATAAAGCCATTGGCAGTGAGACACGAAGAAAAGGTGAGGCTTCCAAAAACAGCTGTAGGTCAGTACACAAAATTTTGCAAATGCTGAAAGGAATCATAGACAGGGAAAAAAGGGGAAATCTGCCAAGTTAATTTTTTTTGGAATACTGAGCAATAGCATAAATATGGAACAAATGCTTGGGATATCCATTTAGTTACTAAAAATGAGTTCAGGCAATAAAGCAGCATTTAGGGAAGTCCCCGCTGTAGAACACCTGCAAATCTGATTTGAGCACAGCATTAATGTACAAAGTCTGTTAACCTTGCCTCCGAAAGGGACAGACTGCTGCCCAGCTCAAAACACTGAAAAACACAGGGCCGGACTCATGCGATGTTTACAACCCAAGTACATTTTGATTTGTAAACTCCTCACACAGTGAGGCAAAATTGGAAAATTTAATCACCAAGAACTTTTTATTTGTAACTTTTTGGCTGTTTATGTAATTCATTTTAAGAAACAATAAGCTGCAACAAATAGAAGAGCTATTTATTTGACATTAAATATATTTTCTTCCAATTAATAAATCTATGTTTTCATGAGTAAATGGGAAAAAAAACTCACGGCAAATTTTAAAGGGAAACCATTGAGATATAAATATTAAATGATATCTCAAGGTTTTGTAACTTTCAAATTCTGTCAAACATTATTTCTTGAAATTCTGCTTATTTAAAAAGAAACTTCTCTACTAAAAAAGTATTTATATATTCCATTACTACAGGTATCTAATTAGCCAAAAATATAAAAAATAATCAAAAATACTTTTTCATTTTTCATTTAAGGCTCTGTACCAGAAACTGGTAATAAATCTGTTAATTGAGAACAGTCAATATCATTGTGGAAAGAGTTTACCAAACTGAAAGACACTTTTCAGAAGGAATAACACTAAGGCTCAAATTTTAAGTCAATAGGATGATGTCAGACTTAAACCACATTCACTATGAAGAACTAGACAACTAATGAGTCACTACATATTAAAAGAGATGACTGAGGATGGGGACAAGTGGGGAGGCAGACAGTGGCGACCTCTGGAACATGGAATCTCTTCTCTCTGCTGGTCCTAGAAGAGAAAAGAGACACCAATGAGCATCGACACACTGTCTGCATTCCTCCCCACCCGAGACCCACCAGTCCGCAGGTGTTTCTCAACCTTACAGCCAACCTCACCTTCATATATGGTACTCAGTGCCAAGAGGATGTCAAAAACACCACCCTATCCTAACCTAATTAGTACTGCCTTGAAAAAATTAAAACCTATCAAAGGTATTATTTATTTTTATACAGATATAATCTGCATCAAATGGAGCTGAAAGCAGCTGGGTTGAAAGCAATACTTCTTTATATTAAAATAGCTTTCCAAAATTACTGCACTCAATTACTTTAAATTATAGAGGTCATTAATTCAATTTTAAAAGATCTCAATTATCCGTATGTGTGGCACATGTGTGTAGCAAGTGGCTTCAATAAGATGCTGGGGTTTTAACTGTCGTGGCTCTCATTCAATGTCCTTGGAGAAGATAAGGTGATGAGGTTGTCTATTTACATCAGCTGACAAAGGGAAATTAACCAAGTCATACAATTTGTAAAAGGTTACCTTTACTCTGGAAAGAAGCCATAAAATAACTGAAATTCCAAAAATAATTATCTAAAAAAGGTGACTAGAGTGCATAATTCCTTCAAACCTGTAATACAAATAGGATTCTACAGAATCTGCTTTTCCTAGGTTGTAGAGTCGATAATTCCAAACCAACTGGCAACTTTTTTCAGACACCATGAGAGCTTCCACAATCAGAACTCTGAGTCACTGTTATTTTTTCACATATCCTCGTGGAGGACAAGTAGTCCACAGAAACCTCGTCCAAAGTAAACCCGATAGGGAATATTTTTTTAAATTTCAGTCACTCAAGGCTAAGGTCCAAATATACAATGAAGAGTTAATCAGTTTAAGTTAAAACAGCAGTAGCTATGTTTCCACATTGCCGAGCTTTACTTTCTTCCAGGTACAGTGCTGGGCATTGGGGATACAAAAAGACGAGTAAGACACAATCTCTGGTCACATGAAACCACAGTGAAAGCACGTTACTGGAAGCCCTTAAAGTCTGAAAACAGAATCTCTTCTGGACTCACTGGCTCTGGGTCAAGGGAATATATTTTTAGCTTCTTAGATTTGAGTTTGTAGCTACAAGTAGATGACGGACGGGTGAAGTGTCCTGGGCACTATTTGTGCAGAACAGTTAAACCCATACTCACAATCTGCCAGCCAGCAACAAGGTCCAAAGAGATGCAGTGAATCTAAGACTGAGCACGTCAATCTAAGACTACAGAGATTCGAGAAGCGCCATACAGAAAAAGACTGAGAAGTCAAGATTAATGCCTTATTTTGTGAAATCATTAAAAATTTTAGAGCTGGAAAAGACCTCAGTATTACCACCAACAAAGAAAGTCAGAAACTCAAACACTACTAAACCATCTGGCCATCGCCCACTCCTTTGTTTACGAAACACAACAATAACCCAAACCAAAACAAATGCTTCAAACAAGCAGACCACGTGTTTCTAGGGCCTCTCTCCTCTGGGCCTCAAAGGTCTTCCTCAGTCACTCAACCGCACCTGCTGCAGTTCCAGAGAGCGCAGAGCACGTCCAAGTTGCCTGACTTGAGGACGACGCTACCCGCCCGCAGCCAAGTTCGGGGCCAAGGCCGGCCTAGCCCCCAGCCCCGCCGCGCCGCACGGCTGCCCGGAGCCCCCGGCCTCACGCGTTAGGGCCTCGCCCGCGCCAGCGGCCGCCGCCCCTCCCACAGCCAGCGGCTTCGCACCCGGGAGCGCCCTGACCCGAGGAGGTCGAGCGTCCGGGAGCGCTCGTACCTCAAGCCGCTGCTCCGAAAGCCCCGGAACGCGCGCCCGGCCGTTCCCGGCGCCGCCAAGAGCGACACCGCGCTCCGGCCCAACGCCGACACTCGGCCCAGGCGGCCGCGGAGCAGCCAGAAGGCGCGGGCCGACACTGTCATGGCCGCGAATCCCGGCTCCAGAACAGAGGCGCCACCTCCCGCCGCTCCGGTCCTCGCAGCTGCAGGCCGGGCTCTGCCCCGACCGGGCTCGGCGGGAAAGCGAGTCCCTCCAGCCGAGGGTTCCCGAGGGTACCACGCACGGGTGGGGCCAGGAGCCGAGTGAGGGCCGGAGGCGGGGCCGAAGGACCCCTGGACCGTCAGGGGGCGGGGCCGGGACGCAAACCCTAAGCTGGGAAGAGTATTGGCAGGTGGGTCTAGAGACTGTTGGCTTGCGCTGTCGCCTAGCGGCGACTAGGCTTCTCACCCACTGGGCACGCTGCTGATGTGCCCATAGCGAGGACACAGGGAAAGCGTCTAATCAGTTCAAGCAGCATTCCCCCTTTCTCCCAAACCAGAGCTCCGCCCCACAATCGGCTACCTGGAATGTCATTAAAAGCAAGAAGGGTGTTACAGGTTCTCTGTTTCCCTTGGTGAGACCTTGGGATACTTTGAGAGCAGGAGAAAGAAAGAAAAGTGTGTGTGTGGAGGGAGGAGGAGGACCTAGCTGAGCAAGGCCTGCACCTAAGGATTTCTGTAGCTCTACCTTATCATCTCCACTTTGGAGGGGAAAAATTGGCCAATGTCTATTATTTTCTAGAGTCTATGATCAAGGTTACACAACCTAGGAACCTGTGTTATGTGGTGAATTTGTAGTGAGAAAACAGAACATCAGCTCTCTTTGAAAAAGTAAGAATCAGAATGGCCATTCATTATGTTGGGATATGTTAAGAGATGAAGTGAGGCATGCTTTCAAATTTTAAGAGTTTATTTGAGCAAAAATCAATTTGAATCAGGCAGCATCCAACCTAGCAGATAGAAAGGAGTTCTAAGGAGCATGTCTTTCACAAAATGAAAGACTTGTAGGCAGAAGAGAGCAGGAACAAGGAAGTTATACTAGACAAATAAGCGGTTTGGGCATTGCAAGGTTACTTTCCTTTAGGGATGGCAGGGGTCAATCAAACATCTTATCTAACTAGTGATAATGAAGAAGGAAACAGACAGAAGTATCTTTATGCCCTTGAATTAAGTATTGTTTTTTTAATTTTTCCTGTAGTCCAGCCTAAAGGGATAATGCAAAATATAGAAAAAAGTGTGCACAAAATGAAAAATACATAATTGAGAAAATTAAAAATAATTTACATGTTAAAAATACAGGATTATTGGGACTTTCCTGGTGGTCCAGTGGTTAAGACTTTGCCTTCCAATGCAGTGGGTGTGGGTTCAATCCCTAGTCAGGGAGCTAAGATCTCACATGCCTCGCGGCCAAAACACCAAAACATAAAACAGAAGCAATATTGTAACAAATTCAATAAAGACTCTAAAAATGGTCCACATCAAAAAAATCTTAAAAAAAAATACAGGAGTATTTTTGTGAACTGTTCTATTCATTAAATTAAAAGTCATAAAAATATCAATAGTAATATCTAGCAGTTTCTGTAGGCTTATTCTGTTCCAGGCACTCTCCTATGTCCTTTACATAGATTGCTTCATTTAATCTTCACAATAGTTCTGGGAGGCAGAGTCTCTTATTGTTCCCATTTTACATATTATTAATTTGAACTTCAAAGAAATTAAGGAACTTGCACAAAGCTACAAGTCTAGTAAGTTGTACATCCAGGAATCAAAGAAAATCACTTTGATTCTGTAGGTAAAAAGATAACAAACTTCTAATAATCCATGGGACACAGAAAACAAGAAAATGAAAATGAAAAGGGAACATATCAAAATTGAGCAATGCAGCTGAAGCAGTACTTTTGGAGAAATTGGAAGCCTTAAATGCTTATTTTAGAAAAGAGTAAAGGTCTAAAATCAATGGTCTAATAATCTCTAGGTCCATCCATGTTGCTACAAATGGCATTATTTCATTCTTTTTTTATGGCGGAGTAATATTCCATTGTATATACGTACCACATCTTCTTTATCCATTCACCTGTCAGTGGACATTTAGGTTGCTTCCACATCTTGGCTATTGTAAACAACGCTTCAATGAACGTTGAGGTGCATGTATCTTTTCCAATTATGGTTTTCTCTGGATATATGTCCAGGAGTGGGATTGCTGGATTATATGGTGGTCCTATTTCTAGTTTTTTAAGGAACCTGTTCTCCATAGGGGTTGTACCAATCTACATTCCCACCAACAGTGTAGGAGGGTTCCATTTTCTCCACACCCTCTCTGGCACTAATTTGTAGAGTTTTTGATGATGGCCATTCTGACTGGTGTGAGGAGATACCTAGACTCACTGACTCCGAAAACAAACTTGTGGTTACCAAAGGGGAAAGTTGGTGGGGGAAGACAAATTAGGAGTTTGGGATTAATATATAAATACTACTACATATAAAATAGATAATCAACAAGGACCTATGTATAGCACAGGGAACTCTAATCAATATTCTGTAATAATCTATATGGAAAAGAATCTGAAAAAGAATGGATATATGTATAATTTTGCTGTACACCTGAAAATAACACAATATTGTAAATCAACTATACTCCAATATAAAATAAAAATTACATTAAAAATAATATAAAATCAATGGCCTAAGCTTCTATCTTAACAAATTAGAAAAATAAGAACAGTTGAACTAAAGATAAGAGCTAAATTATAGAAAACAGAAAAACAGCAGAGGAAGTTAATGAAATAAAACGCAAATTTTTGTTAAAGATCAATACAATTGATAAACTTTCAGTTAGACTAATTAGAGAAAAAGAGACTGTAGGGAGGCAGTGCATTCCTACATGTATTCGCATTCCTACTTGTCTTGCTGAGTGTTAAGACTAGACCTTGACCACTTTTTACCTAGGCCATTTCTCAGGGGTCTTCAAGTTAATTCTGAGAGATGAGGTAAATTCTCCCTGTGTACAAAGAGAATATTTGCTTACTGCTTGCCAAAAAAATTGGTGGGCTCCTTAAGCTCAGAGTTCCTCTTCTGTGGTGCAACCCACTACCCATGCAGGCTTCATCTGGTCTTCCACATCACCCTGTGGTATGTGGGGCTTGGGAAAATGGAACGATGATGTTAATACTCCAGCAACTATGTTTTTTGGTCAATATCATTTGATCACACTTGTAAGGGTTTATTCCCGAGCTCTCTATTCTATTCCATTGCTCTATATGTCTGCTTTTTGCCAGCACCACATCTTTTGATAAATGTGGCTCTGTAATAAATTTTTAAATCAGATAGTGTGAGACCTCCAACTTTGTTCTTCTTTTTCAAGATTGTTTTGAGTATTGGAGGCCCCTTAAGATTCCATATTAATTTTAGAATGGATTTTTCTACTTCTTCCAAAAATGGCATTGGGACTTTGATAGGTATTTCATTAAATCTGTAGATTGCTTTGAGTTATATTGGCATTTTAGCAATAATACGTCTTCCAATCCATGATCACAGAATGTCTTTCCATCTATTTATGTCTCCTCTGATTTCTTTCAACAACATTTTTCAAATTTCAGTGTAAAAGTCCTCCTTGGTTAAGTTTATTTTTAAGAATTTTATACTTTTTGGTGCTATTGTAAATAGAAGTATTTTCTTCATTTTCTTTTTGGAATGGTCATTTTTGGCAACTACTTTTGCTGTAACAAATTTCTTTGTCTCCATCCAGAAGTCTCATGTCTTCTGTAAGTCTTCATAAAACTGTAGAGGGCTAACTTATTAGACTGTAGATAGGGCACAGTTAATTCCCTCATAAAGACACAAATTATCAACATAGGGAATGAAAGAGGAGATATCACTACAGATATAAAGGCATTAAAATGTTAATAAAGTAATAATATAAAAATATTTAATGAGACGGCGGTGTGGGAAGATATGGAGCTACTGTCTCCCCACAACTAGGGCGCCTGCCAGCCGCTTGTGGGGAACTCTGA
Organism: Monodon monoceros; assembly: GCF_005190385.1. Taxonomy (NCBI): domain Eukaryota; kingdom Metazoa; phylum Chordata; class Mammalia; order Artiodactyla; family Monodontidae; genus Monodon; species Monodon monoceros. The sequence goes on from NW_021703777.1 coordinate 47,560,144, forward strand.
CCCCCAAGGAGACGGGAGGAACCCGAGAGTGAACCAGTAAGATGTAGGGGGACCGAGGGGGTAGGAGCAGTGGATCCCAGACAAGATTGGCGCCCCTGAGGCAGAGAGATCAGGAGAGGCAGGTGAGAGGGTCTCTCTGGGAAGAGAGGTAGAGGAGTGGCGGATAATTGCCTGGACCACTTGGGCTGGGGAGCCTGCTGAGCTCCTGGGTGGGTCCCCTGCCCTCCAAGCCCCCCCCTTCCCCTCCTCTGACCACATTGGTCCTGGGGGCATAGGAGGGAGGCCGGGGAGATCAGGAGAGGCAGGTGGAAGGGGCCCTCCCAGACCTCAGGAGCAGGAGAGGGGAGGAGGGCGTTTGCCCCACCCACTCAAGCCCAGGAAGCCTGCTGGGCTCCCAGGTGAAGTCCCCTGCCTTCTGAGACAGGGGTGGGGGTACGCCTGGGCCCCTTCTGTTCCTTGAGCCTAAGCCCCACCCTCCACAGCCCCCAGGGTCTTTTTCAGCCCTGTGGGTATTGAGCATTGGCCCCACCCACTGCCCAAACCTCGCTGTTGCTTAGGCCCCACTATCCACAGCCAAGGCCTTCCCCCCTACCTTTTTTTTTTTTCTCTTCCCTCCACTTTTTTTTTACTATTGTGGTACTGATGTACTTTCTGGTTGTTGATTCACCTATATTTTTATTTTTACATTCTTTCTAACATATCTGTTAGTTTCCTAGTCTAATTTTATTTTTTACTTTATTGTCCTCTCTCTTTTTTTTTTTTCTGCCTGCAGCAGCTTGCAGAATCTTAATTCGCAAGCCCAGGGTTGGGCAGAAGCTCCTGTGGTGAGAGCTCCAAGTCCGACCCACTGGACTAAGAGAGAACCTCAGACCCCAGGGAATATTCATCGGAGTGAGGTCTCACAGAGCTCCTCATCTCAGCACAAAGGGCCAGCTCTGCCCAATAGCCGACAAACTCCAGTGTTGGAAGCCTCAGGCCAAACAACCAGTAAAAGAGGAACACGATCTCACTCATAAAAAAAAAAAAAAAAAAAAGAGACAGCAAAAAAACATGTCACAGATGAAGGAGCAAGGTAAAAACCTACAGGAGCAAATAATGAAGAGGAAATAGGCAATCTACCTGAAAAAGAATTCAGAGTAATTATAGTAAAGATGATCCAGAATCTTGGAAATAGAATGGAAGCATGGATTGAGCAAATACAAGAAATGTTTAACAAATATCTAGAAGAACTAAAGAACAGACAAACAGAGATGAACAACACAATCACTGAAACGAAAAATACACTAGAAGGAATCAATAACAGAATAACTGAGGCAGAAGAACGAATAAGTGAGCTGGAGGACAAAATGGTGGAAATAACTGTTGAGGAGCAGAATAAAGAGAAAAGAATGAAAAGAATTTAAGAAAATCTCAGAGACCTCTGGGACAACACTAAATGCCCCAACATTTGAATTATAGGGGTCCCAGAAGAAGAAGAGAAAAGGAAAGGGTCTGAGAAAATATTTAAAGAGATTATAGTGGAAACCTTCCCTAACATGGGAAAGGAAATAGTCACCCAAGCCCAGGAAGCACAGAGAGTCCCATACAGGATAAACCCTAGGAAAAAAACACCAAAACACATATTAATCAAACTAACAAAAATTAAATTCAAAGAAAAAATATTAAAAGCAGCAAGGGAAAAACAAAAAATAACATACAAAGGAATCCCCATAATGTTATCAGCTGGTTTTTCAGTGGAAACTCTGCAGGCCAGAAGGGAGTTGCAGGATATACTTAAAGTGATGAAAGACAAAAACCTACAACCAAGATTACTCTACCCAGCAAGGATCTCCTTCAGATTTGATGGAGAAGTCAAAATCTTTTCAGACAAGCAAAAGCTAAGAGAATTCAGCACCACCAAACCAGCTTTGCAACAAATGCTCAAGAAACTTCTCTAGGTGGGACACACAAGAGGAGAAAAAGACCCACAAAAACAAACCCAAAACAATTAAGAAAATGGTAATAGGAACATACATATCGATAATAACCTTGAATGTAAATGAATTAAATGCCCCAACCAAACGACACAGACTGGCTGAATGGATACAAAAACAAGACCCATATATATGCTGTCTAGAACAGACACACTTCAGACCTAGGGACACATACAAACTGAAAGTGAAGGGATGGAAAAAGATATTCCATGCAAATGGAAATCAAAAGAAAGCTGGAGTAGCAATACTTGTATCACATAAAATAGACTTTAAAATAAAGACTGTTATAAGAGATAAGGAGGGACACTACATAGTGATCAAAGGATCAATCCAAGAAGATATAACAATTATAAATGTTTAGGCACGCAACATAGGAGCACCTCAATACATAAGGCAAATGCTAACAACCATGAAAGGAGAAATCGACAATAACACAATAATAGTAGGGGACTTTGACACCCCACTTACACCAATGGACAGATCATCCAAACAGAAAGTAAATAAGGAAACACAGCTTTAAATGACACAATAGACCAGGTAGATCTAATTCATATTTATAGAACATTCCATCTCAAAGTGGCAGAATACACTTTCTTCTCAAGTGCACATGGAACATTCTCCAGGATAGATCACATCTTGGGTCACAAATCAAGCCTCGGAAAATTTAAGAAAATTGAAATCATATCAAGCATCTTTTCTGACCTCAATGCTGAGACTGGAAATCAATTATAGGAAAAAAACTGTAAAAAGCACAAATACATGGAGACTAAACAGTGTGCTACTAAATAACCAAGAGATCACTGAAGAAATCAAAGAAGAAATAAAAAATTGCATAGAAACAAATGACAACGAAAACACGATGACCACCCAAAACCTATGGGACACAGCAAAAGCAGTTCTAAGAGGGAAATTTATAGCAATTCAATCTCACCTCAAGAAACAAGAAAAGTCTCAAATAAACAATCTAAACCTATACTTAAAACAACTAGAGAAAGAAGAACAAAGAAAACCCAAAGTCAGTAGAAGGAAAGAAATCATAAATATCAGAGCAGAAATAAATGAAATAGAAACAAAGAAAACAATAGCAAAGATCAATAAAACTAAAAGCTGGTTCTTTGAGAAGATAAACAAAATTGATAAACCACACTCATCAAGAAAAAAAGGGAGAGGACGCAAATCAATACAATTAGAAATGAAAAAGGAGAAATCACAACTGACACCACAGAAATACAAAGGATTATAAGAGACTACTACAAACAACTATATACCAATAAAATGAACAACCATGAAGAAATGGACAAATTTTTGGAAAGGTACAATTTTCCAAGATTGACCAGGAAGAATTGGAAAATATAAATAGATCTATCACAAGTAATGAAGTTGAAACTGTAATCAAAAATCTTCCAACAAACAGAAGTCCAGGACCAGATGGCTTCACAGGCAAATTCTATCAGCATTTAGAGAAGAGCTAACACTGATCCTTCTCAAACTCTTCCAAAAAATTGCGAGGGAGAAACACTCCCAAATTCATTCTATGAAGCCACCATCACCCTGATACCAAAACCAGAAAAAGATATCACAAAAAAAGAATATTATAGACCAAAATCACTGATCAACATAGATGCAAAAATCCTGAAAAAAATACTAGCAAACAGAATCCAACAGCACATTAAAAGGATCATACACCATGATCAAGTGGGATTTATCCCAGGGATGCAAGGATTCTTAAATATATGCAAATCAATCAGTGTGATACACCACATTAACAGATTAAGGAATAAAAACCATATGATCATCTCAATAGATGCAGAAAAAGCTTTCAACAAAATTCAACACCAATTTTATGATAAAAACTCTCCAGAAAATGGGCATAGAGGGAACATGCCTCAACATAAATAAAGGCCATATATGACAAGCCCACAGCAAGCATCATACTCATTGGTGAAAAACTGACAGCATTTCCGCTAGGGTCAGGAACAAGACAAAGATGTCCACTCTCACCACTCTTATTCAACATAGTTTTGGAAGTCCTAGCCACAGCAATAGGAGAAGAAAAAGAAATAAGAGGAATACAAATTGGAAAAGAAGAAGTAAAAATGTCACTATTTGCTGATGACATGATATTATACATAGAAAATCCTAAAGATGCCACCAGAAAACTACTAGAACTAATCAATGAATTCGGTAAGGTTGCAGGATACAAAACTAATGCACAGAAATCTCTGGCATTCCTAGACACCAACAACAAGAAATCAGAAAGAAATTAAGGAAACACTCCCATTTACCTTGCAACAAAAAGAATAAAATACCTAGAAATCAACCTGCCTAAGGAGGCAAAAGACTTGTACTCAGAAAACTATAAAACACTGATAAATGAAATCAAAGATGACATAAACAGATGGAGAAATATACCAAGTTCTTGGATTGGAAGAATCAATATTGTGAAAAAGACTATACTACCCAAAGCAATCTACAGATTCAGTGCAATCCCTTTCAAACTACCAATGGCATTCTTCACAGAATTAGAACAAAAAATCTTACAATTTGTATGGAAACACAAAAGACCCTGAACAGCCAAAGCAAACTTGGGAAAGAAAAGTGGAGTTGGAGGAATCAGGCTCCCTGACTTCAAGCTATACCACAAAGCTACAGTAATCAAGAGAGTATGGTACTGACACAAAAACAGAAATATAGATCAATGGTACAGGATAGAATGTCCAGGGCAAAACCCACACACATATGGGCACCTAATTTATGACAAAGGAGTCAAGAACAAGAACATACAATGGAGAAAAGACAGCCTCTTCAACAAATGGTACTGGGAAACCAGGACAGCTACATGTAAAAGAATGAAATTAGAACACTCCCTAACACCATACACAGAAATAAACTCCAAATGGATTATAGACTTAAATGTAAGACCAGACTCTATAAAACTTTTAGAGGAAAATATAGGAAAAACACTCTTTGTCATAAACCACAGCAAGATCTTTTTTGACCCACCTCCTAGAGTAGCAGAAATAAAAACAAAAATAAACAAATGGCATTTAAAAGCTTTTTCACAGCAAAGGAAACCATAAACAAGACAAAAAGACAACCCTCAGAATGGGAGAAAATATTTACCAATGAAACAACAGACGAAGGATCAATCTCCAAAATATACAAACAGCTCATGGAGCTCATATCATAAAAAGAAACAATCCAGTTAAAAAAGACATGGGCCAGCCATGTGCCCAGGGCAGAAGACCTAAATAGACATTTCACCAAGGAAGACATACAGATGGCCAAGAGTCACATGAAAAGATGCTCAACATCTCTAGTTATTAGAGAAATGCAAATCAAAACTACAATGTGGTATCACCTCACGCTGGTCAGAATGGCCATTATCAAAAAAACTAGAAACAATAAATGCTGGACAGGGTGTGGTGAAAAGGGAACCCTCCTACACTGTTGGTGGGAATGTAAATTGATACAAGCACTATGGAAAAAAGTATGGAGGTTCCTTAAAAAACTAAAAATAGAATTACCATATCACCCAGCAATCTCACTACTGCACATATACCCTGAGAAAACCATAATTCATAAAGAGACATGCACCACAATGTTCATTGCAGCACTATTTACAATAGCCAGCACATGGAACCAATCTAAGTGTCTATTGACAGATGAATGGATAAAGTAGATGTGACATGTATATACAGTGGAATATTACCCAGCCATAAAAAGAAACGAAATTGAGTTAGTTAAAGTAAGGTGGATGGACCTAGAGTCTGTCATACAGAGTGAAGTAAGTCAGAAAGAGAAAAACAAATACTGTATACTAACGCATATATATGGAATCTTAAAAAAAAAAATGGTACTGATGAACCTAGTTGCAGGGCAGGAATAAAGAGGTAGGCATAGAGAATGGACTTGATGACATGGGGTGGGAGGGAGAAGCCGGGGTGAAGTGAGAGTAGCATTGACATATATACACTACCGAATGTAAAATAGTTGGCTGGTGGGAAGCAGCAGCATGGCATAGGGAGATCAGCTTGGTGCTTTCTAATGTCCTAGAGGGGTGGGATAGCGAGGATAGGAGGGATGCTTAAGAGAGAGGGGATATGGGGACACGTGTATGCATATGGTTGATTCACTTTGTTGTGCAACAGAAACTAACACAATATTGTGAAGTAATTATACTCCAATAAAGATCTATTAAAAAAAAAAAAAAAAGGTGGGATGGAGACACGGGCCAGCCATGTGCCCAGGGCAGCCATTAGCCAGCCTCCACCAGGGGCACGCACTCCACATGAGGTGAGCAGGGCTGTAGTACAGGAACACTGTTCAAGAGGAAGCAGGTAGCCTTTTGAGTAGAAAGCCTGGAAACTCCAAAAGCATGTCAGGTATTGTAACGAGGAGAAAGGGATGTGTCACTCTGGGGAGAACATGTTTTAGTTCTTGCTGCCCTTTGCACTTATAGGCTTTGTTACCCACTAGTTAGTTCATTTTAAAACAATGTAGTGGGAGGGGTGGGAGGCACAAACTATTAAGATAAGCTCAGAGATGTGTTGCACAACATGGGGAATAGAGCCAATATTTTGTAATAACTGTAAATGGAAAGTAACCTTTGAACATTTTATAAAAATTAAACAAAAAAATTAAATTTAAAAAATGAAAAAGCACAGTGAAAAAAATTTAATAAAGTATATTTGGCAACGTAAATAAAACAGACAAATTTACTTAAAAACACAAATCATCAAAAGTTGACCCGAAAAGAAATTTAAAAATTGAATAATTCCATGAAAGTTTTAAAAATCAAATTACTAATTAATTATCTTCTGACCAAGAATCTCCAGGCTTAGTGGGCTTCACAGATGATTTCTCTCAAACATTTAATAAAGCAATAATAACAATATTATGTGAATCTCTCAGAAAATAGAAGAGGCAGGAACCTTCCCAACTCATTTATAAGGCCACTATTGCCCTGATACAAAAGCATTACAAGAAAAGACACTATAGACCAATATCCCTCAAAAACAAAGTAACAGAAATCTTCAAAAAAAACTAGCAAATTTAATAAAACAATATATAAAAAGGGCAATATATCATGATCAACTGAGGTTTATCCTGGGAATGTAAATCTGGTTCAACATTCAAAAATCAATCAGTGTAATTCACCATAGCAAGAGATCGAAGACGAAAAAAGTAATGATGATCTCAATAGATGTAGAAAAAGTATTTGACATAATTCAACATTCATCCATGAAAAAAATTTAAAACTTGCAGAAAACTATAAGTAGAGGAATATTCATCAAGCTTATAAAGGACGTCCATGAAAACCCACAGCTAACGATGGGTTCACTTCGTGGTGAAAGATGCCTAAGATTAACAGAAGACAAGGATGTCTGTTTCCACCATTACTATTCCATACCCCTTACCTGGGGCTGACTCCAAAAGGGTACAAAAGAACTTTTGGGGGTGATGAAATTTTTCTATATTTTGCTTGTGGAATTGTACATGGTCTATACACTTGTCAAAACTCAACAAGTTACACACTTTAAATGGAAAATTTCATTGCATGTAAATTTTACCTCAATTAAAATTGATTAAATACAGGGCTTAAGCATTTGTTGATTCTCCTCAGAAGTGATCCACACATGTAAGGGTTTATATATCTTTTCTAGATATCTAGAAAAGAAGCATCTTTTCTAGATATCTAGAAAAGAAGCATCTTTTCTAGATATCTAGAAAAGAGGTCTCAATAAGAAGCCTCTCTTCTAGCTAGCTAGCTAGCTAGATCTGGATAAATAGATAGATCTACTGGATAGACCCATAGTATAGTCTATCTATCTATCTATCTATATCTGTCTATCATCTATCTATCCATCCATCTCACGTTGATTTTCCATAATTAATTTGGCCACTAGAGGGAGCCCATATTTCATGAGCACAAAAGTTTGGCAATGACTTTAAAAAGCACTGGATGTAAATGCATAGAAAAGAATAATGATATAAAGTTTTCATGAGCATATTTGTAAGAAATTTTAATAAAACTTGGTAAAACCTTTTCTGGCCATGATAATAAAGAAAATTAAAATGTTACTTGTGGAAGAGATGAAGCTTCTTTCGCTAGTATGTTTAAATAGTAGACCTGATCTTGACTTTCATCTAGATGTTGTGGGTCGTTTAAACATAACCTTGGAATTTTTTTTTAAATAAAGGTTATGAAGTTATACATGTTCATTACAGAAAATTTGAAAGTTACAGAAAATCTGAATGAAAGAAGAGAAAGAGGAAGAGAAAAATCAAAAGTACGGTTGTCACTATAGTCACAATCTGAAAATAAGAATGCTATCAAAATTTGAGTGTATTGCCCCAGAGATTTTAGTGTACATATTACTTTTACTTGACTGTAATCACAAATAACACAAAGTTAAAATTTAACCACTATTTGGTATCTTAACCATGAAAATGAAGTATAAATGAAATAATTGTACAGAATGTAGAATGCTCATAATTACATTAACTAATGCTCTTTGAAGTGTTTTTAAACAGTACTCAATTCAAAAAGTCATAATAAAGGCTTATTAATATTTAGTAGTCACATTAAAATGTCCTTTGGTTTCTCTAACTTTCTTATACAGGAAATCTGAGTCATTACAACGGGAAAGGGGCATGTAGTGGAGGACAAAATCCTTTTTCCTTATCCTAAATAATCTCCACTTAACTTGTTAGAGGGAAAAAAATGTAATTTATGAGCAAGAAAAAGTCTCGGATGAAAAGCACATTTTTTGACTTATTTACATATTGGTCATATGGTGCATTGCCAAAGAAAAGGAAACTGTACATGCATTCCAACTCAGCTTTACCTTGCCACATAACAATAATTTATTCATGCTTAAGTAGAGGGGACAATGAAATGGATGATAAACAATAGGTTCTGAGCTTTGTTGGAACTACCTGTAATTTTATTAAGATGCATTTGTCACAAAAGAGTTATATGTAGATTTTAAGTGATGGAGGGGATAAAAGGAAGAGAGCTAATATAAATATTAACAATTATATTAAAATAAACAGTATCTACTAATGTTTATTGTAAACTTAATGTATTCATGGTATGTTAGGTACTGTGTTACATGCATTACCTTTTCTTCATTTAATACTTACAACAGCTCTATAAGGGTTTAAGTGGAACTCCTATTTTCCTTCTCATTTTACAAATATAGAATCTGAGGTTCTGAGAGGGTAAGTAACTGTTTCAAAGTCACAGCTAGTATGTGCTAAAGTTGGGGTTCACACATAAGTCAGGTCTGGCTATAACAGAAATACCTTTAACCTACACATTCCTATTTCCAGGAACTTTACACATAAAGCCCTTTCAAAACAGAACTTTTTGCCACTTTAATGTGTATCACCATCAACATGTTGTATTCAAAGAAACCTAAAGAAATAATTTAAAATAATTGATATTTACTTCAGTCCTTGAAAACAAACCCAAAGTACAATTTCTTTCCTAACACAAAAGAAAGATGAGGGTCTTGGTTTAAATCTACTACTTTATCAAATAACGATATAGGGAATGATTTACTCTTGTAATTATGGTTGCTATTGTCTCCATTGTCCAGAGGCTATTATATTTTGGTAGCTATAACATTATTTATATACACAGATAATTGTAGTATATTAATTTGTTCTATAAGACACCTTTCTGGTACCATATCTGAGTGGAAATGAAACTCTTTCTTAGCCTCTAAAATTAGAAGAGAATAAAACACATCCCCATGGTATTCTTTATTGATGGTTTTTAACTGATATGGTGTGAAAATGAGTAAATTTAGGAATCATACCTTAAAGCACAAAACTGTAAAGGCTGTGTTGTATTTATTTATGAATATACAAATACAGTGATTTAAAAATTTTATTTAATAACTATTCAGCACATACTATGTGCCTGTATTAACAAACTGACAATGAATTAAATTATCTGTAGTTATTGCTAAAGATGGATTAAACATCCATTCTAGATTTTTAAAGCTCTTAAAAAAATAAGATTGCAGGGGCTTCCCTGGTGGCGCAGTGGTTGAGAGTCCACCTGCCGATGCAGGGGACACGGGTTCGTGCCCTGGTCCGGGAAGATCCCACATGCCGTGGAGCGGCTGGGCCCGTGAGCCATGGCCGCTGAGCCTGTGCGTCCGGACCCTGTGCTCCGCAACAGGAGAGGCCACAACAGTGAGAGGCCCATGTACCACAAGAAAAAAAAAGAAGAAGAAGAAGAAGATGAGTAAGCCACTTATTTATATACTGAAGTTGTCCCCCCTAAAATTCAGATGTTGAAACCCTAATCCTCATTACCTCAGAATGTGACCTTATTTGAAGATAGCCTATTTTAAAAGGTAATTAAGAAAAAATGAGGTCGTTAGGGTGGGCCTTGATCCACTGTGACTGGTGTTCTTATAAGAAAAGGAGATTAGGACACAGATGCATACAGAGAGAAGACCATGTGAACATACAAGAAGAAGAGAGTCTGCAAGCCAAGGAGAAAGGCTTTAGAGGAAATCAGTCCTAATGACACTTTGATCTTGGACTTCTAGCCTCCAGAACTATGAGAAAATATATTTCTGTTGTTTAAGCCACTCAGTCTATGGTATGGTACTTTGTTACGGCAGCCTGAGGAAATTAATACACAACTAAGCCCAGTGATATTGGTTGCAGGTGATAGGCAGCCACTGAAGAATTTCAGATAAAAGAATGACCAGAAGAGACCTGCTCTTTTGAACAATCACTTTGCAGTCAGTAAGACTGACTGGACAGGCCAGTCTGGGAGACCAATTAGGAAGTTACGTCAATGGTCCAGTGAAAGCGGATGAAAGGCATAATTAAGGCAATTTCACAAGAAAGGGAGAGGAGGAGTTTCATATAAGAGTTGTTAAGGGGATGGAAATGGCAGGACCTAGAGCCCAATCGGATGCAAAGCAAAAGCAGAGAGTCAGTCTGTGACGAAACCAGGGCCCCTGGTTTTGACAACTGAGTGAATTGTTTATAAAGCAAAATGGACAAACAGAGGAGCAGTGGGTTCCCCATGTAAAATCTCAGAAGAGCTAAGTAAATTGCCGTGGTTACATGTTAACACTGGCAGCAAGGAGAAAATGCAGGAGATAGGCCTCGGTCCAGATTAATATCATAGCACGTGATGATCCAGTGAAGGGAGGCTGGTAGAGCTGGCAAGGAGTAGCAGTCAGGATGTCTTAGATGGTCTGATGAATTACCATCTCATGGGAAAGAAATGTGCCTCACCCAGAAATACACAGAGGGTCTCTTTCTGGAAGTTTTTTCTCAGCATTCCATAGAATCTGGGTGCAACCATGGTGAAGCTGACCTCCCTAAGGCAGAAGTAATGAAAGAAAAGGGAGATAATGATCCTGGCATCATGCTTTGCCTCTTCCCTTAACAGGCTTTATAACCTTGAGCAAGTCAGTTGACTTCCCTTTGCCTCACTTCCTTTCACTAGCAAATCAGGGTGAAAATAAAATGATTGGCAACTTCACTAACTAATTAACACTTGAAGGGCTCAGGAAGAGCCTCCTCCAGAAGGTGATTTATAAACTAAGAGCTGAAAAATAAGTAAAAATTAACCAGATGAACGAGCTAGGAGGTGGGGAGGAGATGAAAGATGTTTCAGTTAGGACAGCATTTGTAAGACCCTGAGCCCAAACAGAAATGGTGTTTTCAGAGAACCAAGAAGTGATCTGATACACTAGAGCATAGAGTTTCAAAGGGATGAAGTGAGAAAACCTAAACTGTAAGCAGTTAATAATTTATTCAAGGTCACATAGCTAGTTAAGAGTCTGATCTCTGAATTGAGCATGTCTGCACCAGGACTTACATTTAAACTATGAATCGTGTACAACCTCCCTACAGCACCATACAAACAGGAGAAGACCACGACTGAGGGTAATACAGGCCTAATATTTCCCAGTGTGTCTAAGAGATTATAGAGTGAATAGTCACTTGAGATTAAATAGAAAAATAAAGGTGAGAATGTTAGAGAAACCATCTCAAAGTGAGTTTTGTGACTAACAAAAAATGAAATTTTATTTTTATTTTATTTATTTTTGATTTACAATGTTGTGTTATTTCTGCTGTACAGCAAAGTGATTCAGTTATACACATATACATTCTTTTAAAAATTCTCTTGTATTATGGTTAATCACAGGATATTGAATATAGTTTCCTGTGCCATACAGTACAGCCTTGTTGCTTATCCATTCTATATATAATGGTTTGCATCTGCTAACCCCAAACTCCCAATCCATCCCTCCCCCACAAAAAAATTTTCATAATTAGTTTTCTATTGTAAACTTGATTACCACTCACTAAACATTCACTAAACTCTGAAAATCCATGGTAATTGCATTTATTTTACAAACAAAACAAAACCCAAATCCAGATCACTTCAGTTTCATATGGACTTAACAGCAGGGTGAACTGTGTTATATACAACCCAGAAACTGGATAACCTGGTCTGTCTGTGCCTCTTCCCTGGAGCACTGACCCATGAAGATTACACTGATTTATTATAAAATCTTCTTTTTGTCCTCTGTGTTCTATTGTTTTACTGTGACGTGACAAGGTGTGGAATTATTTCTGTTCATCCTGCATGTACTTTGTTGGGTTCCTGAATCTGAGGCTTGTTGTCTCTGATGGCCATGGAGGTACATCACTCAGACCCTCCTCCAATAGAACCTGCTGCAGGAGCTCAACTGATGTCCCGGTGTGGCAGCTGGCTTAACGCTGCCCCCTTTACTGGTGTTGCTCCCATTTGGATATTGTTTCTGTACACTTCTCTGCTGGCCTTCCCTGCACCTCACCAATGCATACTTGCTCTTCAATCCTTGTCTCAAAATTTGTTCTCATTATTCCATTTCTACCTAGTGATTTGTCAAGTGTGCTGGAAGTTGAACCTTTAGCAACACTGTGTTGGAGTTCAAGGATTTCCTCCAAAGGGAGAAGAGAAGGGAGGAAGTTTTGCTCAAAATGTTTCCTAGTCAATATACCTATGTTTTGATCTGCATAAGAAAACTTATAACCATTGTAATCACTTGGCAGGGATAACAGGTCCCACACTCCATAAAATGTAGAGTTGTAATTCAAATCTATAGCATAACTTTTGTTTAAATATCAATCTATTTAAGAAGAAAAAATTTTGCCTCAAAACACCTTGGCATGTACTGTAACTGTCTTTCTCTTTTTGATAATGATCATCACCCATACACCCTCAGGAACCAAGCAAATTTTCTATCTTTCACTGTGACTCTAAAAGGAGACTATTTGGATTACTAAAACTGGGAGCATTGCCTTTAAAAAATGGTTTATTTAAAATTCTAAGGTATATTAATGTTATTTATTGAGCTTTCAAAAACAACTACAAAACACATGTATTTCAAAACAAATTTGTCTCAGATATCACACTAACCACATATTCAGGATACAGTGTTCTGTATGTATTACCAAAGTTTTCTACCACTGACTAGAAATAATGTCAGTCAAAATGTAATGTAGGGGCTTCCCTGGTGGCGCAGCGGTTGGGAATACACCTGCCAATGCAGGGGACACAGGTTCGAGCCCTGGTCTGGGAATATCCCACATGCCGCGGAGCAACTAGGTCCGTGAGCCACAACTACTGAGCCTGCGTGTCTGGAGCCTGTGCTCTGCAACAAGAGAGGCCGCGATAGTGAGAGGCCCACGCACCGCGATGAAGAGTGGCCCCCACTTGCCACAACTAGAGAAAGCCCTCGCACAGAAGACCCAACACAGCCAAAAGTTAATTAATTAATTAATTAATTTTTTTTAAAAGTAACAAATGTTCAAGTACAATTGGTGTCTTTAAAAAAAATGTAATGTAGACTTTTTCAACAATAAGCAAGTCAAAAAGCATTTATTATTATGTAGGTAATATGTACATAATACAAGTAATTCTATGTGCAAGGTTCTGTGTTAGGTTTGGTAATCTACACATGTATCTTCCAAGCTGCCACCATAGAATATTTACCATATATAATTTAGCATTGTATTTCTGGCAGTCTCTCTGGTCTATTTTTGTTTGTTTGTTTGTTCTGCTTTTAAAACCTAAGATCTCACTTATTATTGAGAAAGGAGAGTATACGTTGCCCAAATCACAAGAAAGTATTCTGTGTCCTATTTAAGTTCCCATTAAATTAATTCTGAAGTTGTCAACTGCTGTTCATAGACCACAGGTCTCTACCTGCATCTCTAGGCTTCCTCAGAGTTCATTAGGTTCAGATGTGACCATGTCACCATAGTTTGAACTCAGAGTAGAAATTCCAGGATTTAAAGATAATATAATTCAATATTAACTTGTGACTTAAAAATAAACTCTTAAGAAATCATTAATAGCAGGTTACTTCTTTAACCTCATAAAGCTATAAAACATCTATAATAAATATTATACTTAGTGACGTAAGATGTTTACTGAGAACAAAACATGAGAACCTGCTATAATCACTTACATTCAAGCTTGGGTGGAAAATTTTAACCTGTGCAGGAAGGCTAGAAAAAGACAAAACTGCCATTAGTAGCAGATGACATAATTGTCTATATAGAAAATGCAAAATAATTTACAGATACGTAAGTAGAAGGCTGATGGATACAAAAATAATAAACAAACATCAGCAAATGCAGTTTTAAAGACACCATTTACAATAGCACCTATATTTTAAAAAGTCTCTAGAAAGAAGTTTAACAAATAATGTGCAAGAAGAAAAAAAAATTAAATGTTGTTTTATGGACCATATTAAGGTCACAAAACATAAGATTTACTGCTTTAAATGTGCATCAATTACCCCTACCCAAACTGACCTATTAATTCAATGTACTTTTTTTTTTCTTTTTTCCTATTTGCGGCACGCAGACCTCTCACTGTTGTGGCCTCTCCCGTTGCGGAGCACAGGCTCTGGACGCGCAGGCTCAGCGGCCATGGCTCATGGGCCCAGCCGCTCCGCGGCATGTGGGATCTTCCCGGACCGGGGCACGAACCCGTGTCCCCTGCATCGGCAGGCGGACTCTCAACCACTGCGCCACCAGGGAAGCCCAATTCAATGTACTTTTATTCAAAATTCCCACATTGGCAAGCTGACTCTAAGATGTATATGAAAGAACTAAGAGGAGCTTAGACATTCCTAAAGAAGAACAATAATGTTGGGGGCTTGCCTTTCCACTTATCAAGAATTTTTTTAATGCTATAGTCATTACAATGGTATGGCACTTGTGTACGAATATTTATAATGCTATAGTCATTACAGTGGTATGGCACTTGTGTACGTATAAACATATTGACCCATGAGGAAAACAACAGGGTCTGGAAACAAACCCTTACATGTACTTATCTTGATTTATGACAGAGACTGGAAAATGGTGGACTTTTCTATAAATGATGCTGGGACAATTGGTTACCTATAAGTGAAAAGTAAAATTAATTTTCTACTTCACATTGTAGAGGATAATCAATTCTGAGTTCTAAATATAAAAGACAAAACTACCCAATTTTTAGAAGGTAACACAAAAGAATATTTTTATGATTTTAAGAAGAGACTAGCCATAAGAAAAAAAGTTACATTATAAAAAAATTATTTAAAAAACCCCACAGATACACCTTTTTGCCACACATATGAGGGACAAATGGTTAGTACACAAAATGTATGTTTTTTCAAAATGTTGTATGAAATAGCAAAGGGAATAACAGAAAAAAATGGGCAAAAGAAATAAAATTTCACAGAGGATCAAATGCAAATAGCCTGTAAACATGAGAAAAGATATACAATTTCATTTGTAATAAGAGAAGTGCAAATTAAAACCACAATAAGAAACCATTATATAATAATTTGATTGTCAATAGTTTAAGAAGTCTGACAATTCCAAGTGCTGGCCAGTAGGTAGAGGAAGAGGAGCTTTCATGAATTGCTTGTGGGTGGAATAAATCAGTACAACCATTAGGAAAAATGGTTTTGGGGTTGGCCAAAAAGTCCATTTGGGTTTTTCTGTAACATCTTACAGAAAAACCCGAACGGATTGTTTGGCCAACCCAATAGTATTATTTGGTGAAGCTGAAGATGTGTATACTTTCTGGGCCAGTAATCCCCCTCCTACATATATATCCTAGAGTATCTCTTACACATGTGTAGCTAGAGACCAGCACAAAAATGTTGAGAGCTGCGTTGTTCATAATAGCAAAACTGTAAACAACCCAAATTTGGTATCGTCATGAAGTGCAACAGCAGTCACCTGTAAAAATAAATTAGCCTGGATTAAACTCACAAACATATTGCCAAGTGAGAGAATTAAGTCATATTTACACATTATCTCATTTATTAAAAGTTCAAAACCCAACAAATCTAAAGAATTGTTTAGGATTTCACTCATAGGTGGTAAACTTATAAAAATAAGTGATGAATTATTGACGCTGAGCTCAAGATGAGGGTTACGGTGTGTCTGAGGGGCAGAGCAAACACAGAGGGAGAGGGATGAGATTTGAGGTGGGTACACAGAGGGCTTCCAGTATCCTGGTAACGTTTCATGTCTTGGACTTGGAAATGAGCACAGTTGTTCATTTTGTTACTCTTCCTAAAACTGTACATGTATGTATGTATACACAAACACACTGATACATATGCATACACTTATATTATTTTATATAATCTTTTATATTGTATATATAAAAATGTATAGATATGTTTTATAAAATGTTTTTATACAATCTTTTATATCTACAATATATTGTACAATTAAAAAAAACTTTTAAAACCTGTTAAGTCATACTGCATCTTTTGAATGTCCCAAGTATGTAAGGCACTTCCAAATTATCTAGAATTATCCATGTATCCTTTACTACTAACTATGTATCTTTGCTTAATGAGATATTCTTCCCTTTCAAAATGAAATCTACACACCCTAGTTCATACCTTACTCATGTTCTCATGTTAGATATTTGGGTTTTTTTGGAGAAGGTACATGGCAATTTCTAGAATGGGACCTTAAATGACTGAGCAGTTTCTTCCTGTACCTTATATGGATAATGCCCAAAGCTCTGATCGCCTATATTCTCAGTCTAGCTCATTTTGTAAGCATTTCAGCTCTGAAAATCCCACTCTCAGAGGTTCTTATTTTCCCCCTCATGATTCCTACTTATATGATTTCTTTTCACCTACAGCAAGAAGCTTCAGGTATTAACTGGACATGTTCAACAACTTCAGGAGAAATTCCTGAATGTCAATATATGACATTGCAACTTGGCTTTCATAGGCATTAGCTATGTGAGATAAGTATAGCAAAACTCTGAGTGAAGATAAAGGCAGTCATGCTTCCTAACTCTTGGCTTAATATTTTAAATCAATGCAGCAGGCCACAATATTGGATTAAGAATTCAACATTGATAGAAATAATTAAGGAGAAATAAAAAAAAACAATCATTTGCCAATATCATAATAAACATTGCATTATTGAGCAGCTACTATGGAACTGTGTTAGGCAGAATAGATCAAAAATCCATTCCTTAGGCCTTTATTATCATCGCGATAACCAATATAAGCAGAAAATGAACTTTTTCACTCAATGAAAATTTATTAACGTGATAATTAGATGTGAGATAGTTGAATGTAGTAACTCCATTTGCTAACCAACATTAAAATAAACATCCTAGATTGATTTGCAGTAATATTACTACTATCACCCCTTATAAGAGAAGTACAGACCATTGTAGTCAGTATGTCAAGGTAATTAACAGATTTTGTTCTGCCTCTACATGGATTTCTTTGACATGACAACCTGCATGTACGTCTAGTTTAATTTTAGATATGTCACAGTTTTTGTTTTGCTGAAAGCCAAAAGAAAAATCTCTTTAGATCTAGTTTCTCTTTTGAGAAACTTTCCAATGGATAAAAGGAAAAGATAAAAATGTTTATGAGATCACAGTAGACACCTCTGATTTCAGACCTTGATGGACTTAACACTATAGTGTTCTTTATGCACCACGGTCTTGAGATTAATTTTTATTGCTTTCTGTCTCCTTGCTGAAGTATGAAAGGAGAAGCTTATCAAAGGGGTATTTATCAGTCATAAGCCAATAAGGAAGTGAAATTTATTTTTCCAGTTTATTTTATTCGGGAAGGATGGGAAGTTCAGAATATAGTAGATTTGTTAAAAGAGATATGAACTTTTTGCCTTGTTATTTCCTGGAGGTGGAACTATGCTACTTTGAAGGATCCAATGCTGTTTTCGGTTAATGATGATTTAAAGAATACTGTCATGAAAAAATCTGCACATCTTTTTAAAAACCATGTTTGTACAAAGCATAAAATTAAAATGTTTTAATGTGTCTTTGCCTTTTATGTCTGTGTGCATGATCATATTTAAAGTCTTAATTAAATCTGTCATCTATTGATAAATTAATAATTCTTGTGCTGTCAAGAGTATGCTAAGGTTCAAAGCTCCAAAAACTGAATTACTAACAGTGAATTATGAGCTCTCAAGTTCTGTTAACTGTTCTATTAAATGGCCTTGGTTATATCATATTTAACACATTTTTTCTGCATCAATAAATCAAACCATTTAACTATGAATAATTAATATAATTATTGATACACTGCCACTTTACGCATGACCTCAATAGAATATCTCATTTGCCTTCACCAGGGGAGAAATCATTGAATTGTGTCTATAAAGATGAATAAAAGCTCAGCATACAGAGAAAGCACTGATAAACATTGTAGACAGAATCATGCTCCAAGAGGCACAGCCTTGTGACAGGGAATGGCATATTAGGAATTAAGTTCCACATGCAAGAATATTGAATGACTTTGTAACATTCAACTGATTGATGGGTTCTTGGCCTTCATGCCAGGCAAAAATCTTCCACAATGAATCAGAAACCCTATTCAGACACAATCTTAAATTCCTTGAGTCTCAATTCTCTATGTTCCAAGTGGAGGTGATCAAACTATGTATTATCAGTGTTTGTAGCCAACGATGATAATAAAGAAATACATATACAAACATAAGATTAAAATGTTTGAAGAATCAAGATAAAGGAGCAGTTTCTAACTTGGAATTACAGTTTAGGATTTAATGGAATTTAAATTAGTTATTACGGAATTTGTCAAACCAATTGTTTAGGTCTTCAGGGAGCTTCACTTTCAAATATGGGTCTGTAATTTGAGAGCTTTGACTCAATGCCAGATTGATAGCATATTTAATTTGTAGTAATTTCTAAATTCTTAATATTTTAAGATGATCAAATTCTCAGGTTTCTAAGATAATCTATTATAATACCATGATCTTCCAGCTGCTCTGAGGGCTGTATGTATAAGTTTGTAAGTCACATTAAATACTCCAATTTGAATTGTGTCCTGTATTTCTCTCCTCAAAAATAATTGTTTATTCTGACACAGATACCATATACTGTACTAAAAATAACAACCATTAGTTGAGTATTGCTTTATGCCAGTACTACTCTACATGCTTTTGGTGTATATTCTTGAAACCTTACAACGATGTTACAAGGCTTGTTTTTATTTTATGGATGAGGAAATTGAAACTCAGAGAAGGTAAGTAATTTGGCAAGGTCACAGAAAGAGGAAGATAATCTTTTTCTTTCAAGTGTGTTTGGCCACAATGCCCATAACTTTATTTTGGTCCACCCTGCGGTGGCTCATAGTGAGGGTCTGAGAAGAAGCTTGAGAAACAGAGGGAAATGGTGATCCCACAACTTGTTCCAGACAATGCTAGGGTCAGAGGTCAAACCACAGGCCTTTGAAGGTGTGTGAACTGGGCTAATATTCAAAAGCCTTGGTTCTCTCTCTTGTTCTGTGTTTAGGCAGCTCTACAAGGGCACTGGCTGGGTGGTTCTATGCACTCCTTGCCGGTTTTGTGGCCCATTGAGCAGATTTCTCTGAGCTCTAACCCACTGCTATGGGTGCAGGTCCACTTCATCTGTTCACAATTGCCCAGACCATCTCATTTTCTTTTCACGGGACTGCTAAAAGTAAAAGGCACAATTCAAGAGTCCTGCTGCTATCACTCTGAAAGCAGAGGATAAAATGTTTCCACGGGGTCCCACACACTTAGATGAAGATTAGTCCCAAATGTGAGCTGGTGGACTTAACAAGGCACTAGCCTTTACCTCCGACTGCTTTATGGGAAACTTAGAATAAAACAAGACCCTTACCTTCTAATTTTCCTGTTGCAGCATAGAAAACATTGCCCCATCTTGCTATTCCAAAAACTCTTTCTCTCCTATCTCTCACATCCTGTCAATTTTTGAAATTCTCCTGAGGATATCTCAAGAGAACTCTCAAGTAAGTAGTCATAATCAGTGAGTGGGATCACCCCTCATTCCTCTTCTTCTGCTCTGGCTTCTTTGCCCAGGAAACCTCAGGCAGTGCTGCCATTACTGTTTCCTGGTGGCTTCTCAAGGTTACATGGTCCTACTGTGTCATACTGTTCTAAGACCGATACGCTCATGCAGCGAACGTTTCTTTCCTGAGCTCATCAATCTTTGACCATCCTCTCAAAGACCCCTGTTCTCCACCTCCTAGCTTGATGTTCCCAGTGGAGGGCTGCCTTGTACTCCAAACTCTCCCAGGCAATTTAATGGGATACCCACTCTTGCCATTTCTGCTTGCTCTAGGATATGTGTTGATATCTGCAAGAGCAAGCCAGAAGACCAATGATAAATGTAGACCCAGAATTTCCTCCTGCTCTTCCAGTCATTCACATCTTCCCTCCAGATATATGATAAATATATTTTGGTTCACTCTGAAGCTTTGCAGTAGAAGCCTGGAGAAAATACCTGTATCTGCTTCTCCTTAACTTATAGACATGAACAGTAGTTGCATTTATTGAACATTAGCCAGTGCTGATACCATTCTGGTTTCTCCCAGAATCTCCAACACCGCTCCTATCATATGTATAAATACATTTTATTAAATGAATCAAAAATACTTTTAACACTGAAATTCAAGCACCCTGAATTCAGAAGGCTGAATAATAAGTCCCCAAATATATCCTTGTCCGAATCTGCAGAACCTGTGAATATGTTACCTTACATTGTTAAAGCAACTTTGCAGATGGGATTAAATTAAGGATCTTGCAATGGAAAGATGATCTTGTATTATCCTGGGTGGCCTGATATAATCACAAAGATTCTTATAAAAAGGATGTAGGAAGAGTCAGAATCAGACAGAAGATAATGTGACAGAGCAGATGGACAGAAAGAAAATGTCAGGGAGAAAGAAATTTTCCTCTGCCCTTCTAAATTCTTCTGGCTGGTCTAATAATTAAATTGATGTGAGATAGATTAAGAGGAGAAAGTCAAACAAAAGTTTAATAGCATGTCTACATGGGAGAGACCCAGGAAAACTGAATTATTTCACCAAAATAGCCAAAGCCCTCACCTTAAATACCATCTTCAGCTAAAGACAAGAGAGGATGCTGGGGGTAATGGTAATGGGACTTCAAAGGGGAGGAAAGCAATTTACCTGGAGATGGAAAAGCAAATGTTTGGCAAACAATATTTGCTGGCCCAGGCAGAGACAATCGGGCACAAAGTAGACTCTGATTTTTAGGCCCTGCTTAAAGAGTTTCCCTCACCACCCCTGGCTCACATTGTTTATAGATATCTCTGGTGATACCTCTATTCTAGGAGCAGGTCCTTTATCTAAATTCTTTTAGGCAGTTAAGAGAGAGGTTACAAGAAAAACTTTTTGAATCTTCTGTTTGTTAAAAATAATCAACAGAGACACATTTGTTGGGGTAGGGACAAAATTTGCTGCCCTAGAAAGAGATCTGAAGAGGTTAGGTTGATGGCTTTGCTATGTTGATGGCTTTGAAGACACAGGAAGATGGCCATGAGCTATGATATACAGATGCCCTCTGGAAGCTTAAAGGATCAAGGCAATGGCTTCTCCGTTGACTCCAGAAGAACCTCCTAGGGCGTCCAGGAGACAGCCCTGCGGACACCTTGACCTTAGTCCAGTGGAACTAATTTTGGTCTTCTGACTTCCAGAACTGTGAGAGAATAAGTTGGTATGCTTTTAAATTACTGAATTTGTAATAATTTGTTACAGCAGCAATAGAAAATCCAAGTGCTGGGTACGCAGGAGGGGAATAAAAGTTCAAGAAGTACAAAAGAGAGCTTCCCTGGTGGCGCAGTGGTTGAGAGTCCGCCTGCCGATGCAGGGGACGCGGGTTCGTGCCCCGGTCCGGGAGAATCCCACATGCCGCAGAGCGGCTGGGTCCGTGAACCATGGCCGCTGGGCCTGTGCATCTGGAGCCTGTGCTCCGCAATGGGAGAGGCCACAGCAGTGAGAGGCCCACGTACCGCAGAAAAAAAAAAAAAAAAAAAAAAAGAAGTACAAAAGAAACCTAAGCAAAAAATTTTTGTAAAGGGCTTTATTTTCATGATATTTATAAAAATACGTTAATAAATATTTAAACTTCTCTATTCCAAGACAAAGAAAAATACTGCATAATTAACACGAAACAAGGCATTATGCCTAACAAGGAAGATATAAAATGTCCAAGGGATATTTAGAACATTGTCATTTTTAAAGTTTCGGCATCAGAAATGTTGACCACAGATGGTGAAACTATTTCCATAAATAGATCATCAGCAACTGACCATCTTCTCATCAGTGCACAAAGTAAATGTACACATACATTCCCCTACCTTAACAGTGATCTATTTATTTGGATCCCCCACTACTGTCTCCAGCTTTTATCACCATGGATGGTACAGCGTGGTATCCGGCCAAAAATAAACCACAATAGTTTTATGAATGAAAAACATTTAAAACACATCACCTTCAAATAAATAATACTCAGCACTGAATTAACTTTGATTTAATGTAAAAATGACCTTTTAAAATAACAGTACAGAGAACTGCCAAACACATTCATACCTTTTAGATAGAACAGTAATATACAGGCTTTGAAAAATAAATACATAAATAAATACATATGTAAATAAATAGAAGAACTCTCATAAGAAACAGGCAAAAACATTAGACACAGTCCAGGTGGCCCCAGGAGCTATTTGTTTCTCTTCTTTCACTTTGATTCCACTAAGGCTGCAGTAGGAGCCAGTAAGCTCTCTCCAGCTCTCTAGATCAGTTGGCACTGTCCCTGTGATGAGAAAATGGGTAGTTAGTAGGACCCAAAACGTTGACCTCACAGCCCTGCACCAAGTGGTTGCTACCTAAACCACTGCTGCCCTGTGTGGCAGAAAATGCCAGGCTCTTAGATGCTGTTTAATTAGGAATAAGGAGCCTGTGGTCACAATCTTATTATTATCTTCAAAACGCCACAACATAATGCCACATTGGGCTGAAAAAAGTACATGCATGACATCACTTAAGCCTCATAGCAAACTCCATGAAGTAGCTATTATTATTTTCCCCATGTTACTGAGACTTAAAGAGATTAAGTACTTTCCCCGAGGTTATAGGAATATAAAGGGTGGAATCTAGATTCGCATTGGGGTGGAAGGGGTTGGTCTCACTACAAATTCCCTGCTCTTCCCCACTAAGCCTCAGAGGCCCGCATTGTCCAAAACCAAGCGTTCTATCTTCAGGGCTGAAGGCCATGAGAGACTGAGGTAAACAATACCTGTTCCTTAACGGGTAGGAAGCTTTTTCGCATCGTTGGCTAAATCTACTTCATCTTTTAGGAACATACATTTACCCAGACTCATGACAGGTGGATGAGGATGGAAGGCACTAGAAATACCCTTCTGACCTTAACAGCAAATTTAATGGTGAAATTATAATGACTTTCAGTCCTGCAGCTAAACCGTGGGTTTCTCTGATAGAAAAACAAGGAGGTAGATGACTGACTCTAGTCACACATGTGAATAAAAACCATAACTCACTTGTTTAGCATCTTGTTGATGATTTTTTTAACCATGGGAGCTTCAGGGTTGAGACAAACTTCCTGACC
>NW_021703777.1:47584203-47585594 GCF_005190385.1 Monodon monoceros
GGCCTCCCGCGTAATCCGCGCTCTCGGGGAGGGGGGTGGGGTGTCGTCTCTGCGCCGAAATCCCCGCAGGGGGAGTGAGTCGCCGGCACCCCTGGGGTACCGCCTGCGACGGCGGCCGTGGGCGCCTGGCCACCCCTGGTCTCCGGGCCGAGAGCGGGGAAAGCGCTGGGGCCGGATTCGCGAGACCCTCACAGGGGTGGAGAGACAGTTTTAGGGAGACTTCTGTTTCTTTAGTTATCAGATCTGGGAGAATTAAAGAGGAGTAAGCGGGTAGATTTTGCTTAGCTGTCTGTCCTCTAACTCTATATATCCTGTCTCTCTAAATTTCGATTTTGTTTATTTCATACCTGTGGAATGAATGCTGTCAAAAATACAGCCGACATCTCGGAACCCAGAGAAGAACGTTCAGCTTATTCCTCATGTTATATATTCTCAAATCACGCTTAGAATATCTTGGTTATGTTTTCCATTTGGTGGGAACTGGGATCAGTTGTCAAAAGTTGAATCCGGGGTTAATTTCAGTGAAAGCTGAGGGCCATAACACGACCTAGGTTTTTGGGTCCTGCTCAAATTCCTTCTCTCAGCAATGTTGGAATTCCAAAATTCCCTGCAGACCTCCTTTTCCACGTATGGAGGGTTGAGTTGATCTAAGAATATGGAACTGGTGGTCACGCTGAAGCTGCGGGTGGGCTAGTCGGGGTCACCTCTTCTGGTTCTGTCCTTGGACAAAACAGCACATGGACACCAGGGAGTGGGTACCTGCTGCATAGCACGCTTACTCCGGATGTGCGCGGCTGAAACATGAAACGTCGAATCACACGTGAAACACCGTTCCATTCACTGAAGGGGGACCTTCAGTGTTGGTCTTCCTTTTTCTTGACACAGTGACATGCCTCTCTTTTCTGACCAGGAATTTCAGTCTCTTCACCTGATGTCTTTACTAGTTTTTCATCAGAAGTTTTAGAGCTCTAGCATTGACTCAACATTAAATCTAGAGGATTGGATTCGGACATCTTGGAGACATGGAGTATCATGGGAGTGGGAAGAGGAGAAAGAAATGGCCTCTGGCCCAGGGATGGGTGTCTAGGGCCCGGGCTCTGGGCAGCTCAGCTCAGTGAGGGAGAACTTGGATCCCGCAGTAAGCCACCCCGCCTGCAGCAAAGCCGCTTGCATTTAGTTGCCACCTATTACCTGCACATTGTTAAATGTTTCTTTGCCTACCCCACGGTGGTTATGAGAAATGAGTCAACGTGTGTGAGAGCCGGCAGGGATTAAATGCCTTATAAAAGTTTATTAAATAAATAGAAATAGCTTTTTCCAACAGCACCTAAGCAGAAACTCTACCTGTTGTGAATCTATATCCAAGAAACCAAAAAAAAAAAAAAAAAAAA
>NW_021703777.1:47585694-47603881 GCF_005190385.1 Monodon monoceros
AAAAAAAAAAAAAAAAAAAAGTTAATGGAAAAGTTCACTCCCCAATTTTTCTCTTTATATTTAAAAAATTTCTGAATCAGGCTTTCTGAAAGGAAGGCACAGCTACACTCTACTAGGAGATGCACTTACGTTGGGTTTTGGGTTCTTTGTTGTCGTTGTTTTTACTTTTGAGACCTATCATTGATTTATTTTGTAGTCTTACTTTCAGTCACCTCATCTGTTAGAAAAGAGTTTGAATTAAAGACTCCCCACCTTATTTATTGGAAAAGGTTTTTAAAATGAAAGACTGTCTTTAAAAATACTCTAGTGTTTTTCAGGATGATCCTGTGAGAAACACCGGGGAAATTAAAGGGATATTAACATTTGTATTAAGCAGTAGGAAATGAAAAATAATCTAAAGGCTATAAAATATGGTGACAAGCTCAGGAATAATTGACAGTTTGTGTGATCTCTCCCCTTGTTATCAATTGTTTTTTTGGATTTCATGGGAAACTGGCCCAGATATACAAAAGTTAGTCTTTAAAAGTTCTAAGATATGTTGTTTTGTTTTCTAATCATAAATAATGCAGACTCAGTTTCTAAAGTTTATAAAAGTTAGAAAGGCAGGAAGAGATTATTTTTTCCTCTAATCTCTCTTAGCTTTTGTCTATGGAACAAACTTTAACAAGTCACTGAAAATTTGCTTTTTTCTTCAGCAAACATGGTAGCTGACCAATTAGAAGAGCACACAGGGTTCTGAGTAAATATGAAAGAGGCTGCTTCCTTTATTTAGTTGCCATATACCATTGGCAAGTTATTAAACCTCTGTACCCACTCCGAGATGCAGCACAATCATTTTGTGCTAAATTCCAGGCTCTCTTCTAAGATTTATATAAATACTGACTCGTTCAATCTTCCAATCATCTCTGTGATAGTATTTATTATTATCTTTGTGGTACTTTAAGGTTACAGATAAGGAAACTGAGGTGCAGAGAGGTTAAGGAACTTCCCTAAGGTATTGAACCTTGGGACTCTTACCCAGACAGAATGGCTTTTAACCATTGTGCTATGCTAAAAATGCTCTATGATATATGGTTAAAAATTTCCAGAGGAGTGATTTTTAAAAATCTGTTTATAATTCCACTATCTGAATGTTTCAATTTTTTTTATTTTAAAATGCAAACACAGACAAAGGTCATATACCTCCATAGTTTGGTTTCACTAACAGCATAACTCTCTCCTGTGGCATTGATATAGCCTGTTATATTTTCTTAAAGTGTCCAATTCTGAAAAAATAGTAACTTTACCATAGAGAAATCTGGCAAACATTCCCTTATCCAAATGATGATGATGAAGGTTAATATCATCAATGTGATGTCAGGTTGATATCATGTACCCTTGATATAACGTGATGAGAAGGTCACCTCACCTCTTTGGTATTCTTTCCAAAAGTTCATAACCCCAGTTCAACTATAAGAAAAACATTTTTCAAACCTAAACTGGGGACTATTAAATAGCTGACCAGCATTCTCCGAAAATGTCAAAATCATGAAACTTGGAAAAGACTAAGAAACTGTCACAGTCCAGAGGAAAGTACAGAGACAAGACAACTAAGTGCAGTGTGGTACCTGGGTTGAATCCTGGAACAGAAAGAGGATAGTAAGTGGGAAAACTGGTGAAATTCACATAAAGTATGGAGTTTCATTAGTAGTAATGTGCCAATATTGGTTTCTTAGCTTTGGCCAATGTACCATGTAATGTAAAATAGTACAATAGGGGAAACTGCGTGAAGGGTACACAGAAGTTTTTTAAAATCTTATTTTTCTAAATCAAGTAGAATACCACTACAATGAAATCAGTGGACATGCATGCTTTACCTGGTAGCTTCCTAGAAAGGGAATTAAGTTTTTGTTGAGTTCATATTTGTTTAAATATGAAAATCCAAAGTATCTGCTGCCCCATTTTGGACACATCATCATGTTTCATAGGCTTAAATAGTTTGTCTTCAGCATTAATCCTGCTGTGCAAATCTCTCATCTATTTCTTGTAACTGGTGAAAAACAGAAAGTGTTTGCTGTAATGGTCTCCAGACGCAACCCCAAACTGACGTAAATGAAAGTATTCACCAGTTTATCTACTGGAACTACCAAAAAAAAAAAAAAAAAATGAAGCATGTCAAGGGGTAGCCAACATCTGTAGATCATGTAGAATTTGACTCCTGAAGATGACAATCAAAATCACTTGTTTTTGGAAATGAAGTAAAAAAGGAAGGATTTCTTTTTTCATTGCCATTTTCTCCTTCATATGCCATTTCAATTCATGAGATCCTCATCAACCAAAGTGCAGAAATATTTATACACAAAGGAATGCTTAGTCTAGTACAATAAACAAATTCATGTTCCTGTTTGAGCAAGTGCTTCTTTAAGCCAATTACTTTTGCAAAAGTTGAAGACCAGTTTTTTGTGCACAATCTTTAAACCCACACAAGCGATGACTGTTAATGAAATGGAATAAGCTTTAAAATGGAAGCTTTGGTGGTGAAACTCCATTTTCCCTGCAATCGGTATGAATCTTTTGGAATTGACAGTGAGTAAAATCCAGGATGCTCACATCTTTTAGGCCCGCTGTCATTGCTGCAGCAACCAGCTACAAGCAGATGTGAACTTACAGCTCCTCGCCTCAGCTCTGCTTTCTGCACCAAAGTTTCTTTGTCACTGCAGTGAAAAGTCGCTTGCCAAATAGGGAACAGCAGGCAATAAGTATTCCCCCCTCTTTCATGTTTTAGACAGATATTCTACATGACTTCTCAAAAGATACCTAACAGGATTGAACCCCTGCCACACCCTCTTTTCCTATTTCACTCTTCCCAATTACCCAGTCCCATACATAGGGATAATTTCTCCCAAATAAATCTGCCTGCATGGTAGACTGATGACTCAGGCTCTGCTTTCTGAGGGGACACCTTAGCTGCAGGGGACACTGCTCCATCCTGAAAACTAACCAACTAACCATGCTGATTGGCAGGAAGATATGGGCAGTGTCGCTTTACTCTACTCCTAGCTTGCTGTTAGAACTTATTCCCTCTCAACTTCCATCTATATTTACCCTAGAATGATCTCGTCTGATGTAATGACTCTGGCTCTAAGGGGAGAAAAACAAAGATGTCAAAACATGATATTAAATTCCTGGATCCATTCCACCTCTACAGGCAAATGGCATTAGTGTGTACAAGCATCAAGGTGTAGGGGAGGAAAACTTTTCCCTTCTTCCCTTCTTGGTTCTTTGGCTGGCCTAATGATTAAATAGACATAAGACAGAATAACAGGAGAAAAACAAATTTAATTTCGTACATACAGGAGCCCCATAAAAATATAAGACTCAAAAAAGTGACCAAAGTAGGCAGCTTTTATACCTTTTAGACAACATAACACTCCATTTGTGAAGCATGAAAAAGACAAAGGGGTTTGGGCTTGGGGTAGTAAATTAGTGAAGAAGGAATGAGTTTTGTTTATACAGGCTTCTGGGCCCTAGATTCTCTAACTCTCGTGATAAGGATGTCTCTTTTTCACCTGGTGCAGGAAGAGTACCTTTCACATGGGAAATTTATTTCCTGCATTCCAGGGGACAAAGGAGGGTCAGAGTGTCCTTCTTGCACCAGCTGTTTCTTAACAAACTTTAATTCAAAATAATCAATATGCCAGTGAATCTCATAGTATTGAAAATAGATCAGTTCAGTTAAACATCTGTGTCTCATTTTAGGAGGTGGTAATGCAGTTGGGCTCCCAAAGTTAGGTCTCTATTATGTGAGAAATAAGGTAATTAATAAGGCATTAATAAGGAAACAAAAGAAAAAACAACAGTTAATTATTGCATCAAATTGTAAACCAATTTCTGAGTTTTGAGGGTAGCCAGTTGAGAATATTTCTAGATGCCAGGCTCAGAGCATCTTCAGATAGATTGAGGAGAGGCAATGACACCATGACAGATTTCCATTGTTTACGGTTTGAATGTTTCTGGTGATCTTTCTAAGTGGCACACACAGCCACTGGCATGAAGACTGTTTATATGTGAGCTGTTGTGGTGATTCCTCTGAAGTTTATATCAGGTTGTCCAACATTAGTTTGCATGGCTTTGAGGTTTTCGTGTGTGTGAGTGTCTGGGGGGCAGGGTGTGTGTGTGTGTTTGGGCTGCACCATGAGGCTTGCAGGATCTTAGTTTCCGGACCAAGGATTGAACCCAGGCCACGGTGGTGAAAGCGCTGAGTCCTAACCACTGACCACGAGGGAACTCCCTTGTGTGGCTTTGGAATAGGGCAGTTTTACTTCTCAATGATTTCAAGTCATAAAGGTGGGAGAAAAATTGGAAACGATAGTCTGGATAGTTGTAGCCAGATATGGAAGGAAACCAGAAGAATTCAGGATCCAGTTAGTTTACAGGTAGAAAAGGAAATCTCAAATGTAATTAACGGAACTAGAATCTAATATCCCTAAAGGTGTATTACTGAAACATAATTTTTCTCTCTGTAGACATTCTAATTTTTATCAAAGATAAACACTAATAAGACTAAGTTGTTTGCAAATTGAGGCTAATTTCAGTAAACTTGGCCTGGTTTTTACATAAGATCAGCAAGAATGGAGATTTGCCATATAGGCTCTTTTATGCTTGCTTTGCTGCAAGTTTTCATAAGGAATCTCAGATAGGACTTTTCAAAAGCCTCTTGAGGCTAGGAAGCCAAGCCAAAGACTTGCCATCAGGTTTCCATACCTACAGATTTAGGTTAGTTCATCTCTTCTCTAGCACCCACTATATCTTGAGGTTCCTGTACCTGCCAGGGAGTGTCCTTCTTACCTGGTAAAGCTGCTGTGAACCCTGTAAACAAGTACCAGGCAGATTTTTTCAAGGAACTTTATTGGCTCCAAAAGTCAACCTTAAAGCTGTCTGGTCATATCTGAGCCAATGGACATCTCTCCCAAATATGACATTCCAGTCGAAGCCTTGGTAAAATAACCTATGGATCCAATTGTGTTGTGTTACGAGGAGAATGGAATATCAGTGAACTCATGCTAATAACTATATTGCCATGAAAATAAAAATACTCACTGAAGGTCACTTAATTCTGGAGGAATCAGGTAGGGAGAAATAAAGAAATGTTTCATCTTTGTTCACAAAAGGATATTTCACTAAATTTCTGTAAGTCAGAGATAGCTTAAGAGGAAAGGTTTCATTATATCTGGAAAACAAAAGACTAAAGAACCAGCAATATTTTTTTTAAATCATAAAAATTATAATCACCCATCTCAGTTCATTCAGCCCCATGTAATCAATTTTGTTGATCTTGATATTTTGTTAGCAGTTTGATGAAGCCATCAGTTTTTCTTTTTTTCTTCATTAGAATTCTGTAATTTTTTTTTAAAGAAAACATTTTTAATCTTACAGTACATTGAACAGTACAGTACTCCAGTACGACAGCTGGCATACAAGGGCTGGCATCGAGTGAACAGGCAAGAAGCGTTACTGACTGGAGGAGGGAGAGGGGGTGGGAGATGGTAGAGCTGAAGGGCCATCAGCAATAGGAGACGAGGGCAAGCTTCAATTTCACTCACACCTGACGTTGATG
This sequence comes from Monodon monoceros, assembly GCF_005190385.1. Lineage (NCBI taxonomy): Eukaryota > Metazoa > Chordata > Mammalia > Artiodactyla > Monodontidae > Monodon > Monodon monoceros. Next base: position 47,591,291 of record NW_021703777.1, read on the forward strand.
GCACAGACTCTTGTTCCTTGCTGGGTTCAATTCTCTCTACCGTCCTGAAGAAATGATCCAGTGATGCCTGGGGAGCAGCTCTTTTTTTTCTCATCATAGATGATGTGGTAGCACTGGACTGCATTCTGAATGGCTGCTGCAACCTTCCTGTACCACTCTAAGTTCCCGTCCTGTGCCTCAAAAACTAACAGTGCCTCCTCAAATAAAGAAAATCCCCTTGCCATTTCCTGCGATGTGAATCTCTGCGGTTCTTCAGTTACTTCTTCCTCTTGTCTCTCTTCGTCCTTTCTCAGGGGCTCCAATTCCATCAGGTCTTCATTTGTAAGCTCCTCATATTACACAGCAAGGAATTCAATGAAGTCGTCCTCTTGCAGATCTAGCTTGAAATAAAGATACTGCACTACGGTACTCTATACAGTACTGTACGGTAAAGTACCCAAAAGCACAACCACTTGTAGAGGATGCACGCACATGGCAATGTACGCCAGACACGTGAACTAACTTACGTGATTGGACATGCGGACACACGTTCGCACCTTTGAAAGTTCACATCTTAAGGGGACTTACTGTATTATTCAGCCTTAAAAAAGAAAGAAATCCTGTCACATGCTACAACACAGATGAACCTTGAGGATAATGTGCTTAGTGAAATGAGTTAATCACAAAAGACAAATACTGTGTGATTCAACTGACGTGAGGTACCTAGACTAGTCAAAATCCGACACAGAAAGTAGAATGGAGGTTGCCAGGGGCTGAGTGGAGGGAGGAAGGGGGAGTTCTGTAATAGTTATAGAATTCCAATTGTGCAACCCAAAGGGTTCTGGAGACTACATAGCAATAGGAAGGTACTGAATTGTGTACTTAAAAGTGGTTAAGAGGCAAATTGTATTTTAACACAATGTTACCACAATTAAAAACAAAAAATAAAAGAAACAACAGAAAATAAGTTGGTGAAGCCATAAGTTCTTTGGCTAATCAGTCTGATAGGTTTTCCCCTTTTATCCTTCATTATTCTGAATTTTGAGCTTGAGCCTAACTTCACGTAGTTACTTGGCATTAAACGAGCCCTCTCAGCAGAATGTGTAGCCCAGTACTACTAAGGCACCCAAAAAGAGATAGTTATCCTTAAACCAAACAATATTCCAAAGAAAGCTGTACCTTCACCACAATATTCTGTGAAGATGGATGGATTTCCTTACATTAGTTTTAGAATTCTGTAATTTCTTACCCAGTTCAGCGGTATATTCATAAACACATCAGAAACATGTATTCTAGAGTACTTGTCAGGGTCCTTTCCATGAATTTCTTTGAGGATGAAAAACGTTTGCAAGAAAACTTTTGCCAAAGAATCAGACTAGAACAGTAACTGTAAATGAGAAAAGACTTAAAAATTGCAGCGGTTAAAGGGCAGATGAGAGTTTAGTGCGATGCAATTGACACGAAACTTTAGTAATTTCTGTGACACCAATATTTTAGGATAATTAGAATTACAATAACATTATACCAGGATATATCAGATTTTCTTTGGAATTTCAGGTAATTTCTAGAACACTTATATTAATAACATTCTCCCATACAATATAACCTAAGAAGGTTTATCATCACATATTTGGCAATGCTTTCCATGTAATTTAATGTACCAAATAGGCATAATTAATGTAATATCTCTCTCTCTCTCTCTACTCTCATTCTCCCTCTCCCTCTCTATTTTTATATGGAGAGAAAAAGAATCTTTTAAGATGTTCCAGGGGACCTCTGGAAAATCCCAAAGTTAGGTTGTGGTCCAAAAATTTTACTAAGAATTTGACTTGAGGAAGTTTGTCAAAAACATCAAAAAGTTTTGACACTTGACCAAAAAGGATCACAGGTCATCATGAAACAGTACCTCATTATTCATTTAACCAAAGTAACTAACAGATTTCAAAGGCAAATCTAGAAGGTTACATAATTCTGAACAAAATTTAGCTGTTTCAATATTTGGAAGACTTGGTTTATTAAGTAATCAAAGACCAATGATAAAGACAACATGAAACATAGAAGAGTATTTTGAAAAAGCACACATTCTTTGTTTTCTAGGCAGATCATTTAAAAGGTAAAGAAAAGCCTTTCATAATGTCTTATCAAGAGCAGAGCAATAGTCGAAGAAAACTTTGTCCTCTTAGCAGATGAAAGAAAATTAATTTCCAGTTTTACATACGTACACTATTGATCGTAAAGTTTATATTTAAAACAGCTATAATAAATTCATTTAATCTTATCCAGCTTGATCACACATAAAATTCCTTTCCTAAGATTCAAGATAAGGATGTCTCTTTTTCACCTGGTGCAGGAAGGGTACCTTTTACATGGGATATTTATTTCCTGCTTTCAGGGAGACAAAAGAGTGTCCTAAAGTCCTTGTACTGGCTGTTTTTTTAAGTTATTTTATTTTATTTTTTTTAAATAGAACAATTTACTCCCTTTTTTTTTTTTTTTAACCCCACATTTGTTTATTTATTTATTTTTGGCTGTGTTGGGTCTTCGTTTCTGTGCGAGGGCTTTCTCTAGTTGCGGTGAGCGGGGGCCACTCTTCATCACGGTGCGCAGGCCTCTCACTATCGCAGCCTCTCTTGTTGCAGAGCACAAGCTCCACACACGCAGGCTCAGTAGTTGTGACTCACAGGCTTAGTTGCTCCACGGCATGTGGAATCTTCTCGGACCAGGGCTCGAACCCGTGTCCCCTGCATTAGCAGGCAGACTCTCAACCACTGCGCCACCAGGGAAGCCCCTTTTCAAGTTATTTTAATTCAAAATAATAAATATGCCTAAGTGGCATATTTGGGAAATCCTGCCCTGAAACACATCAAGGGTCAGCCTCTGTTCAGTCTCCCCACAGACTGCGTGTCTGGCTCCCCTTTTTCTTCCTTCTGGTAACACAGCCTAGATTCACTCTGTTTTCAGTGCATGGGGTTCATATGGGATGACCTATTTCTCAGCCCCTTCTTATCAGGGCCCACCCCTGTACGCTCAGAGAAGGGCAAGTGACCTAAGCCTGGGCAAATAAGAAATAGTCCCTAGAATTTTTGTTGAAACAATTGAAAAAGAAGTTCTTAATTCTTCCTGGAGTTCTAAACAGGTAAAATGGGTCTTAGACATGAGCTAATGCTTCGGGAGAGATTTCCATATAATGAAGTTGGCCCAGAGGAAAGCACTTGAAATGGGGCAAATTACTGAGGACCTTGTTTGGGCACCTATGTCTACCAGGTGGCTCTGATTTATTCATGGACATTATGTAGACCAACAGATGTTCTTTTTCTTTAAATTTAAATTAGATTTATGCCTCTTGCCAGTGAAATAGTCTGGCTTAATACCATCCATCTTTCACATTTCTGCTACAGATAACTTTCCAACACAAGTAACTCTATTTATTCTATTTAATCTGTGTATTCATTTATCTCTTCAACATTTATCTATCACTCATAAGCTAGGAACTAAATTAGGTTCTAAATTAGTTTACAAAGAGGAAAAAAATAAACCAGACTTGGCCACCAAACACAGCCTATGGAAGCATAACGGAAAGATATGAAGTTGTCTGGAGCTCCATGATACTCAGCAATGTACCGAGATTTATAGGCACTCAGAGGAGGGTGGGCATCTGACTCCCCTTCTTGGAAGGGTGGGAGCTGTCAGAGAAAACTTGCTAGAGGAGGGTACTACCTAAGGAGAGTGGGTAGAGTACCTATTCCCGACGAAGAGGACCAAGTGAGCAGAGGCATGGAAGCCGAAAGCAGTGCAGTATGACCTGAGAACAAAAATAAGCAGTTCGTTTTTTTGTTTTAACCTGGAGTTTAACAACAAGGCACGGATGTATAGAGAGCAGGAGGATAGGCATGGCTCAGACACCAGAGGTTCCCTTGTCACTCAGGAGCCATTTCAAGTGTCACCTCCATTAGAAATCTCATAATACATCTAAGTGTTTACCTTAGCCCTTGGATACAGATCACATTGTGGTTTACAGGCTCCCATGCTGGACTATATACTCTGCAAAGAAACTATCATATCTTATTTCTCTTTCCATCCCCATCTTCAGTGTGAGTCAGGTTCATAATCATACTAAGGATTTGACAAATATTTGTTGAAATAATACATGAATAAATGATTTCAGGCCACTATTGGTTTTTAAGGAATTTGTTTTGGAGATAAAAACATCATTATGACATTATGGTATTATGGAAACAAAATTTAGGAAGTCGAGAGATGAATGTATAAACTGCAAAAGAAAATAGCATGCATAGCAAAAAGATACAGATTTCAACTAGGAAAATTATGAATCATCATAAAAACTTGATATTGAGCATAATGTCCACAGTATTTTCCAGTGTTCATTATTTCCCAGTTTCTTAGCCAGAAATACTTTTGTTTTTATTTTTACCTTCTGGGCTCTGTCCATACACTCAGATAATCTTGGAGGCAGAGGATTCTGAATGATACTTATTTCAAAGGAGGGACTCTGCTAGTGTATGACTGAGCTAGTTCATTGACTGACATTTTCGAAGTGGTTGACAACATTAAAGAAATATGACAACATTAAAGAAATTTCCACCAATTATGTATGGTGGAAATTATGGTGGAGGTAGAGAAAGTACGGCTTTGTTGTGTGTATTTTACATATGTGTATATTATGCACTGAATGTGAATACCTACAATCAGATGTTTAATGAGCACATATTATAGCATCTGTGTGTGATTGAAGGGTGTAGATGGACAGATAAGGGGAACTCTAAGCAGATTCCTTAACGGTTACAAATGTGACTCTAACAACAACAACAAAAAATCATATAAATCACTTATTGGGCAAATGCATGAGTGTGTTACAATGTCTGTGGATAGTTTGGTGAAATCTCTGAGCTTAACAAAGTTGGGAAGAGACTCTTTAATGTTCAACCAATTTTCTGCTGGCAAGGTGCCTTATCCAGCACCCAGCTGCAGTATTACATCTTAAAACTAACTGCGTTGTTGTTTCATGTAGTTAATATCTGACAAACATTTATTTAGCACCTACTCTGTCAGGCATTTTTATGGAAGCGGGAATGAAGAGAGGTTAATAAGCATGACCCTTATTCCCTGATCTAAAGAAGGAAAACAGATAAACAAATAATCACAGTGCAGTCTAATTGTTATTCTAATGGAGGTGTGTATAAATTGCTTTACTCCTGTTTTTCCAGGAGATTCTATCATCATCCCTAGAATTACCACAAAAAGAAGACTTTTTCTCCAGCACAGCTAATAAATAAGAGCTGATTGTTCCAACACTGCTCACTGACTGCCCTGCTTTCAAGTTTTACTAACCCTCGCCACAATACAGGCTACTAATAGCATAATCCCCATGTTGTGTCTGCCTAAGCAAAGAAATAAATATTTGACAAGGTTATACCCAAAGTTTATTTCTTTTCCTTGTTTTAAATACACAGTTAAGCCAGGCTTCCAATCACCATTATGTCCTGTGGATTTTATAGTCTTATAGACATTCTGGTTGATAAACATTGTGGTTTTGTTATTTGATTTTCTTTTAGTTGTTAACCATGAAGGGAAAATACAGCTTGAGTCTATCACATTAAACTTTTTTTCTTAACTAGTTATCTGCGCCCACATGTTGAGTTGTGGTTCTGTTCAGGGGAGGTTATAGCTTGTTGGCCACGTTCTTAATGGGTTGCTTGTTAGCTCAAGGATTGTGGGCATTTGGAAATGATATGTGTTCTAGGGGTAAAACTCCAAAGAAAAGTAACTTTTACTTACTAGGTTCGAAGTTTGAGTCAGACCCATGCTGGCTCCTATTATAAGTGAGATTTACTCCTTTCCAGAGTCCTGTGGGGTGAGCATTACTGCCCTTGTTTGGCAGATGAGAAAACTGAGGAAACTCGGGGTCACAGAGAGTCAAAAGATGTAACCCAGACTGTCTTATTCAGAAGCTTGTTGGGCTAAAGCCAGCAACTACAGGGATAAGGAAGAGCCATACAGGAAGAAGAAATAATTATAAAACCACTATTAAATTTATCGAATGTCTTTGCTTCTTTCCCAAGGTGTCCTAGAAATCAATGTACTTTTGGCCCTCAGTTCAGTTTGCATTAGACCCCAAACTAAGATGCACATAGCTGAAGCAGGATGGGCAGTGAATTTAAGTAGGGGCACCCAGCTGTAAAGGACATAGAATCTCAACAATACAGATAATGTTCTACTTGGTGTTACATCTTCCCCTCAAAAGCTGCTTCTTATGGCATTCCCAAAGACTCCATCCCTGAGTCAGGCCTGGAGACTGAGGTAAGGAGATTTAACTGTCCTGCCGTTCCTGAACTTCCTGCCCCTACTAACCAGCCAAGCATCTTGAGAAGCACTAATTAGAGTGTGGACTCCAACATGAAATGTTAAAACTTGACTCTTCAATCAAAGGACTAGACAATGTTTTTAAACTACAAGTTATGGTCCATCACTGGGTTACGAAATCACTTTATTATAGGCTTGTGGCCAACATTTATTTTTAAGTGGATAATTAGGAGAGGCTAGTATGAAACAGAGCAGCACCCTGTGGTGGGGTCCCAGGTACAAATCCTTTCCATGCCCTCGATTCTTTTTTTTTTTTTAACATTTATTTATTTTTTATTTTTTGGCTGAATCGGGTCTTAGTTATGACATGCGGGATCTTTTGTTGTAGTGCGCGGGCTTCTCTCTAGTTGTGACGTGTGGGTTTTCTCTCTCCAGTTGTGGCATGCGGGCTCCAGAGTGCATGGGCTCTGTAGTTTGCGGCACGTGGGCTCTCTCGTTGAGCGGTGCAGGTTGGTAGTGGTGGCACGTGGGCTTAGTTGCCCTGCAGCATGTGGGATCTTAGTTCCCTGACCAGGAATCGAACCCACATCTCCTGCGTTGGAAGGTGGATTCTTTACCACTAGACCACCAGGGAAGTCCCATCCATGCCCTCGATTCTTGCTGGTAGGAAGTAGGCTTCATTCAGCCTCCTAGACCTTTCCTGAGCTCCAAAGGACAGATTCAAAGAGTTGTTTATCAGGAAAGGGAAGAGATGCAGAAACAAAGGAGGAGCAGTCAAGAAACAATAGTCCAGTCATGGGGCAGCGTTCTGGTTCCTCCTCAAGGAATATATGTAATAAAATACCTTTGAGTTCTTCTGCAGGAACTAAGGCCCTCACCTAGGTGGAGGATGGTAACTTCAGACTGAGCACAAGATTCCTGAAACACCACCCTGCTACCTCACCACCAACGAATTGAAAGAAAGTCTGCACACAGTGAAAGATAATGAAGACTTTGACCCCCTTCACCAAATGATTCTTTCTCCCTTTAAAACCTTTCATGGTCAAGCAGAATCTTCAGAGTTGGTTTTAGGACATGAGGTCCACCTTCTCACCAGGTTGCAACCCTCCTGAATAAAGCAACCTTTCCTTTTCCAACCAACACTTGCCTCCCAAATATTGGCTTTTGAGCAGCAAGAAGCCCAACCTAAGTTCTGTAACAAGTATAGAAAATAAAATATCAAAACACAATACTTGATAAAGCAAGTATAAGTATTGTATTTTAAACTTGCTTTAGGCCTGTGTGTCTATACATGCATACATACACACACAGTGAATACATACATACACAGTACCTATAAATCTATAAATAGATACCAGGCCACATGGGTTTGATATTATTTCTCTGGCCAAGTAAAAACTTATTTTATTAACCAAAATTGGAACAAGAATACTCACTAACTAGTTTCATTGCAATGAAGTAATTACTGTGTTCTTTTTATGATTGTGTACAGTGATATTTTATTGAAAATCAGCAGTTCACCTCATAACTACATCAAATGACTAATATTTTAAAAAATGAAAAGAACGTTCTGAGTAGTGAAATTAAAGGTTTTTTTTTTTTAAGTTTCCTCCTTATTTCCTCTGTATTTCTAAGTTATCTGTAGTGAGCATGTATTCATTGTTTTTGTAATGAGAAAAAAATATGAATATATCTTTATAACCAACTAAGACCTCAATATTCTATGCATTGAAGAGGAAACTGTTTTTACCACAAAGACCTTAAAAGGGAGGGGGGGGGAAGCAAAAATTAGAAAAATGCTGAAGAATGTCCCAGAGCAAAATACACTTTGGTGGTTTTGTTTGTTGATAAGGCCTGTGACTGTGCAGTAAGCACTTGGTTGGGGACATTTTCTGCTGACTTACCTCCAGCCAAAAAAAAAAAAGAAGAAGAAAAAGAAAGAAAAAATAGTTCACGTTTAAGTACATTCAATCTATATCACTCCATGAATGTTTGAACAGCAGGCAGCTACAGTAAATTGTTCTCTAATTTAGACTTTTCCTGGTAGGAAAGTCCTCTCCCAGTGCCATTGCTGATAAAAGCGACCACTTGAAAGCGTTCTCCGGCTGGTTAGCCAAGGTAATTCCGAAGGGAGAATTTACAAGGCACCAACATTAGTTGACTTTGCACAATTTGTTTTGGTCTTTGGCCCTTTGAGTCATACCTAGGAGTTATTGAATCCAACTAAGTATGTTGTTTGATGCAGGCAGTAAAAGGAAGTTAGGCGAAAAAGTATTGTACCATTCACAGCCAATGTCAATGTATTCTTTTCCAAAGTTCGTTTGGTTTGAGAAACTTTTATTGCTATTGCAACTTTTTTGTTTGCTACTTATCACCAAGAAGCACTCTGTTAAATGCCTTACTCAACACTCCAAACTGACTGGAATTGTGTGTTAAGAACAATATTGAAAGCAAAAAAATAAAAAAAGAAAAGAAGGCAAGAGTAACAATTAATCATTGCTAATTTTTAAGCACAGACTATGTATGAGGAACTATGCCCAGTGTTTCACACGCATCATCTACTTAGTCTACACAATAATCTATGAAGTAGACACTCATCCACATTTCATGGATGAAGAAACTAAGGCACAAAGGGGAAGTGAGTATAGCACAACCTTGTGTGCCACGATAAGAACTTTGGACCTTGAAGATAATTTGGGTGAAGGTGCACAAGGTGGATCAAAAGTGAAAAACACCAAATGGGTGAAAACTAGTTGGGAGACCCATCCCCATAGACATACTGCAGAATGGTAGACATCCTGAGGACTTAATGATCTTGCGTCTTTCTACTTTGTCATCTTGTGGCAGTTTCATTCTTCCCTTTGCCCCTGGCAAATTCATACACCACCTCCAAGAGCTGGTTTTTGGGTCAGTTCCTCTCTGAAAAACTAGCTAACATGCCACTAACTTGTGTGAAAGGCAGAACAACATGAAGGCAAGAGCAGGGAGTCGAAAGCCAGGCTGATCTGCTCACCCTCTAGCAAACTGGCCTTGGGAGGTGCCTTAACCTTTCTGAGACTGTTACTGCAACTCTACAATGGGAATAATGGTACCTGACGTGCAAAGTGGTTGTGAAAATTTAGATGGTACTCTTGCACTTCATAAGCCTCTATAAATAGCATCTATTTAAGTAGTTTGTTATCTCAAAGCTTCCTCCCTTTCTCCCACCCCAAGGAGACTGAAATGGACATTCTCCATTTTCTCTTAGCAGTCTAATCCTCCCTGTACACAAACATTGCCACCTTAGGTTGAAATGACTTTGGCTCATGGGTAAAGGTCTGTAGCTTTCTCCTGCCTCAACTAGATTCTGCCTTCTTGCCCTCTAGGCTGAATAAAGATTTCCATATCCTAACCTCTAGAACCTTGTGAAAATGTTACCTTATATGGCAAAAAAGATTTCACAGATGTGAAAGGATCTTGAGATGGGAAGATTATTTTAGATTATCCAAGTGGGTATAGTGGGATTATCGAAGTGGGCACAGCATAATCACAGGCCCCTTTTAAGAGGCAGGCAGGGTATAAGAAGAAGGGTCAGAGGTGACAACAAAAGTAAAGGTTGGAGTGATGTAGTTTGAAGATAGAGGAAGGGACCAGGAGCTGAAGAATGCAGGTGGCCTCTAGAAGCTGAGAAAGACAGGACATAGATTCTCCCCTAGAACCTCCTGAAGGTATGCAGCTCTGAGGACACCTTGACATTAGCCTGTAAGCCCCATTTTGGACTTGTGATGTCTAGAACTGTGAGATAATAAATTTGTGCTGTTAAAGCCACTGAGTTTGTGGTACTTTGTTACAGAAGCAAAGTAACTAACACACCCAACTTTCAATGCCATCCTTTCTTCCTAAAGTATAGTAGTGTCTTCTTAAAGCATAAATGAAAACACAACCTGTATCTCTCCTAATTTCCACAGCTGTTTAACACACAATCTCAGTATCTCCAATGTTAAGAGATTCATGGAACAGTGGTAAACTGCAAATAAGGTTTTACTGAACCCGAGAATACTGAGGAAAAAGTCTATTAAAGACATTTTCATGCTTAGAGCAAAACTCATGGTATATAAATGGAATGTAATAAGAACCAATTCTGTAAGTTTGCCAAATGTGGGATTTATTACAGGCAGTAACATGAGTACAGGAACTGTTTTTACCATTTCATTTTTGTTAAATGTCAGCATTATCAAAGGATCAATAAAGAGTACAATATTTTAATGTAATGCTCTGGAAAGTATCAGTATATTTCCACTAAGTAGTAGAGAATTCTAGTTTCATTTTTGTTAATTTTCTATACTGGGGTAAAGTATAAATCTTAAGGAGGTAAAAGCAGAGTCTGCTTTATTTACTTAATTTTTTTAAAAAAAAAAGCAGCCCAGAAAACTTAAGTGCAATTAATATTTATTGGCAAAGCTAATCATGACATTATTATGTAAATAAGTAGTTATTAAGTAATACAATCCTGGAAATATGCAAATATATATCAGCCAACATACAACACCAAGTAAAACCAGTCTTTATTAAACCAAACCTTCTTTCAAAATATATGTTTGCTTAAAATTCCGGAGCTTTTTCTTTATATGAAATTGTGATATGTCAACATTATTTCTTTCCTCCATTAATAAATATTGACTATACCACAACTTCATTTATTTTGTTTATGTAGAATTTCAAGGATAATAAAATCATCAGATGATTTTTCCGCAGTTAGATTGAAAACGAAAAAAGAAAGAAGAAACACTTTATATAGCAAAAGTACAGATTTAAGAGCTAACTCTTCAAAAGTTTCTTGATTATTTTCTTATACAGAGGATTCTGCGGGTCCAGGCAAATTTTCCTCCCATCCTTCAGCGTAGCTCTGCCAGGGAAAGAAGAGGCGCGCCTTTCAGTCCTTGGGTTTGAATTTGGGATTAGGCTGGCGGGAGGCGGGTGGAGAGGGGCGGTAGGGAAGGGGAGAGAAGAGGGTGGGCACGAAAGAAGCGAGTGCAAGGACTCACATCAGTTGGGGCCTGGGGCAGTGGAGTCCAGCCCCGATCACCTCCAGGCTGGAGATGCTCCGGGGATGGACCGCAGAGGTGGTCTTCACACACACGCAGCGCAGGTCTCCAGCTCCACCTTCAGAGTCTGCTGCGGGTGGGGCGGGGACAGTGGGGAGCGACGACTCTGTGAATAGCCAGCGGTACCTTAGGGATCTTCGCGTGGCGTGGCGTCTGACCTTCACTTCCTCATCCACAAACCAGACCTCCCTCAGAAAGTGTCTGACTGTCCAGGTGGTAGAGCGCAGCGGGCAGAGCCTGGCACAGCGCCTGCGCTTTTAGCCGCGCTCGGTCAATCACAGCTGGGAACCGAGACGGGTACAGACTCCGCCCCAGCCCCGGGGGTTCCAGCACTCTCTCCCCACCGCCCCCGACCTCCCCCAGGCCCTGCTTCATTCAGCTCTCACCTTGGGCGAGAGCGACGGCTAGTAGGAGCAGCAGCCCGGGGCTGAGCCGCGGGCCGGGGGCGCGGGTGCCAGCTGCCAGGCTCATGTCGCAGAGATGCCAGCAGGAGCCGCGAGCGCAGGGGCAGCCCGGGCTGGCGCTCCGCAGACCGGTGGTTCCCGAGACTCTCAGGCCGTTTTATACCCGCGGTGGGTCAACTTCGTCGGAAGCCTGGGGTTGAGGATGGAGAACTGCGGTGCGGAAGCTGAGACACTTCTGCAGAGTTGGGCACTGTGCAGCCAAGATTAGGGCAAAAGGAAAAGAAGCCAGGGATCAGCAGTCTTGCTGGGAGCTGGTAGCAGGATCCAACCGCTACCCTGAATTCATATAATACATGCACATTTGTGCAGTTAGAAACGGTACTTTAACCTTATAAAAATGTATGTTTTCTTGGTTATGGTTATGTGCAACAGTAGAGTTCTCTGTAGTCACCGTGTTGCAGTTGATACAGCAGGAAAGTTTGTTTCCTTCTCAACTCTCAACTGCCTCATCAAGAACAAATACCGTATGCTAACACATATATATGGAATGTAAGAAAGAAAAAAAAAAGGTCATGAAGAACCTAGGGTTAAAACGGGAATAAAAACACAGACCTACTAGAGAATGGACTGGAGGATACGGGGAGGAGGAAGGGTAAGCTGTGACAAAGTGAGAGAGCGGCATGGACATATGTACACTACCAAACGTAAAATAGATAGCTAGTGGGAAGCAGCCGCATAGCACAGGGAGATCAGCTTGGTGCTTTGTGACCACCTAGAGGGGTGGGATAGGGAGGGTGGGAGGG